>NC_054535.1:2763770-3063770 GCF_017654505.1 Polyodon spathula
ATAAATATTTTGTTTCAAGTGTTCCTGCCTAGTTGCATTTTCTTAGATTTTTTATTTTTTTAGAGCTGGGACAAATATTCTAACAAACGCTTCATTAAAATTAAAGATACCATGCAATATAAAGGGATGCATGAATGGGGTCTGAAATACATGGTAACACACATTCTATTGTCTGGGTTTATTTGACTCCTGAGAGATTTCTTCACTATTAATATACCTTTTCCAAATTGATATTGAAAAAATGAATACATGCTCAAATAAAATAAAATAAAAAGTTTATTACAGTCTAATCTTTGTGTACTAGGAATGTCTTCAAAGACCAGAAATTCAACTTGAAGATCTTAAAGAAGATGTAAAGAAATTCTTAAAGAAATCAGGTAAAAAGTATTTGAAATGTAAGCATTAACATTGCCGTTTCTCTAGCACACGTATTGATATTATTCAATAGTGATATTATCATGACAGATTTTCAGGATTCCACACCCAAACCACTGAAAGAACAAACCTAGTCATTTAGTTCAACTTACCTTGCTTGACATATTTTTCAACATATTTCTTAAACTTTTGTTTTGTTGCAACTTAAGATTTACTGGTAAATGTCGACATTTGCCAACAAAACGCCAAATGTCCAAAATTAGACAATATCGCTTTGCTTCGGACATTTACCGATAAATCTCAAGAATAACCAAGTGCCTTTGTCTAATGACCGAATATCTCGCTTTCGCATAATGTAAGGCTTCAGGAGTCCTGTGTAACTCCAAGTGCCACAAAATGCTGCAATAAGTAAGCCATTGTATATATGCACTGCCTGTCTTTGTGGTGTTTTGTGTGGTTTTTAGTGGTTTTCTGTTGAAAAAATGAAAGTCCTAAATTATTTAATTTGCATTTAACAGCATGTTATTTTTCATCAAACTACTATGTATTTGCGGTACAATATCCTTCAACACCATAGTGAATTATTTTATATGTAAATTTACCAGAATGTTGGTTTTCTACATAAGTGGATCACAGTATTGTTCAGTACCATGTTCAACTAGTTTTAATTGCTCAATTATGCATTACTGTAAGCTATTATTTGTTCATGTAAAATGATATGCAGAAATAAGTATGTTGTTTGACATTAATGATTAAATGACAAATGTCTGAAAAGCAATCTATTTCTTCATAATTTCGGACATTTACCAATACACTTTGGTAATTCATAAGATCTAACGGGTAAATGTCCAAAAAGCTATTTATTGCTCAATAATTTCTGACATTTGTAAAACCCAAATTACAATATACAAGAAAGTCAAGGTTGATGTATTTAAAAAAAAAAAAAAAAAAAAGACGAAACAAAAAAGAACCTTGAGTTATCTATGGCAGTGAGAAAATGGATGCCAAATGGTTAATTTGACAATACTGTATTTGGCAGCCTTGCTTAGATCACAGACTGGTGACACATCATAGATCTAACACCGCTTTGGCTATAAAAATAAGAACAAGACATGGTATGTTGCAGTTGTACCAGCATACAAATCATTTGCCTGAATTAGATGTTTTGTATAAATTTGTATGAACTGCGTACCACATTCTCAGTCGTAGGTTTCTGTTCCTTCTACAGGACCTTTATTTATTTTGAATCCTGTGGGGATTAAGTGAATGGAAATTAATTTTTATGTGTGTAAAAATCTTGTATGTGTTTTGCTCTTTTAAACAGGTTGGGAAACAAAGCTACAGAATGCAGTTTACCGTGAGCTGAATGTGTGAGTGATGGCATTTTATTCAGATTTGGATCATGGATCATGAGTTATAACAGAATAGGCATGTTTGTTTTTTTAAATGGAATTTAAACCCAGCACGACAGTTGGCTTTCTCTATTCAGCGCACTGCTAGTGCTTGAAGGTGTCATTCATAACCTCAGTAGTAGTATTAGAATGCCATGTGCCACACAGAATGACTGTGTTTGAAGCAGAATTCCAGACTGTGTCCCGATAAAGGGGAGTATACAGCAGGGTAAACAGTGCAAGTCTTTTGAAACAGACTTAGGTTAATGATTGTGGAACACAAAGACTTTAAATAACACATTGACACATCCAGGTTTAAAAACAATACATACTGTCCTAGTCACGACAAAATTTTCTGAGCCAAACTTTATTAAATATACAGTAATACAAACCCATTCGTACCAAACGTTGCACATAGTTTTTTTTTTAGGGTTCTACTGCAGTTGTGAGTTGTAAGTTGTGCTTATAAAGCGATGTGCACAGTTTTGATGTTAACCTAGCTCCAGTATTTAGAGTGACTATTTAAACATGAATAAAAGACTGACCCTTTTTGATAAAATATATGCATAACTTTGACAAAGACCTTTCCAAATGCTTCTCCAGTTTCTTGTTCTGGACAGTTTTTTGCTTACTAACATTTCCAATAAAAAAGTACACTTGCTTTAGTATTGATAGTGTTTTGTATAAATAAATGGGAGGCTTGTATGAATTTGGAATTCAATGCTGCTGATAATATACTCATTTATCATAAATCCTTGGCTGTTATATTGAGGTCAAGTGACTTTTTGCTTTCCGGATGATAAAGACTGAACGATTTGAGATATTGGCTTCAAACTTGGTACACAGCTTCAGTAAATGCTGTAGGTTAGTTTAATCAGGGGTATTCTTCAAGAAAAAAGAACCCTTTCTGCAGAACGCAGCTGTATCCTATGATTCCATTATAGGTAGAGTCCAGTGGAAACAAACCATTTCAGTGCCACAGATCTTCTATGCTTTTAACTGCATAAACTTGTCTATAAACACTTAATATTTCATTGTATGATATGTGTACTTATGTAAGCTGATAATCATAAGTGAATTGCATTCAGAAATTTTATTTTTAAATGAAAATGTAAATCTTGTCAATTTCAATGAAATGGTCATCCAAAGCAAGGGGATTTCAGTCTGAAGCCCAAGTCAGTTAAAAGTCTGAAATGTGTATAACACAGTGTTAGAACACTGGCCTAAGTATAAAAGTGTCTTTGTTAGATGTTCCCTGAGTTAGCTAGCATGTTACCCAATTAACCTTTTGCCACCAATTATTAACAGGTGAGGGTCCATGATTACTATAAATATAGGTAGCATAGGCACAAGTTTGTCATTCCTGAATGTAAGGGAGCAGAAAATGGCTAGATACGCTCAGTTAAGCAAAGAAAAAAGTCTGTAATTACTTTAAGAAATGAACGTCAATCTTTAAGACAAATCGCAAGAACTTTGCAAGTGTCTGTAACTGCTGTGGCCAAGAGCATCAAACATTTTGAAGAAACTGGCACTCATGAGGACTAAACAAGGTCAGGCAGGCCAAGGGTGACCTCAGAATCAGAGAACAAGTTCATTTGAGTCATAAGTCTGCAAAACCGGCGATTAACTGCCCCTGAAATACAAGCTCAGCTAAATGCTACTAGAAGTACAGATGTTTCAACATCAACTATTCAGAGGGGATTACGTGAAGCTGCCCTAACTGGAAGAATTGCTGCAAAGACACTATTGTTAAGATTGCAGTATAAGAGGAAGAGACTTGCCTGGGCCAAAAAACACAGAAACTGTACGTTTGAGGAGTGGAAGTCGATCTTATGGACCGATGAGTCAAAATTTGAAATATTTGGGTCCAACTGCTGAGTATTTGTAAGACGCAGAGAGGGTGAGCGCATGAGTTCTGCATGTGTGGTTCCCACTGTCAAACATGGAGGAGGCAGTGTCATGGTCTGGGGTTGCTTTGCTGGTGACAGAGTTGGTGATCCTTACCAAGTCCATGGCAAGCTCATCCAGCATGGCTATCATAGCATACTTCAGAGGCATGCCATTCCATCAGGATTACGGCTAGTTGGGCAAGAGTCAAAGCAAAGCTACCCTCAAGTGCCCTACATCTCTGGGAATTGCTGCAGAAGTGCTGGGAAGACATGTCAGGTTATTTCCTGCTGAAACTTGTTAACTGAATGCCTTGTGTTTGTGAGGCAAAAGGTGGCTATTTTGAGTAGTCCAAGATTTATAGACAATTTTCAATTTTCTTGAACATTGTTTTGATATGCCTTATGTTTTGTTTTGTATATTGTAACATGTGTTTTCATTTTCAAGTATTTACAGAAACGTATACGAAGTAAAACATTGTCAATTATGAAAAAAATCATATAGGTACAGAATATTTGATAGAATTTAATAGAAGAATTGAGCATTTAATTTTTATATATATATTCCTTATGTTATATATATATATATATATATATATATTATATACGTATATATATAAAACATTATATGAATATATATATATATGATATAATATATATATATATATATATATATATTTAGTTCAACCTCATTTTATTGCAGTATTTTTTTATTAGGCTTCCTCCCCCCAGTCACCCAGAAGCACCTGCTGAGCACATTAAGGAATCATTGGCATACATGAGAAAGGCACAGGTAGATCGGGTTTTACATATTTTATTGAAAAGTTACAGTGCATAATTGTTTAATTGAATTTATCAACTTTTTAAAGTTTAAGTTAATTATTTTGTGAAACCTTGTGGCACTTTTTGTCAAAACACTTTAAACATGGACTGAGTCATACAGTTTATATATAGTTGACTGTAATCAACTACAAATCTTCTGATTTATATTATAAAATAAACTACTAAGCACCCCTAAGCTGTTTTTTCTGGAGTGTAACATTAACAGGTTTAACATTGTATTTTAAATGTTGTTTGTTTCATTCCCTAGTTGAATTAAATGCAATATTTACTGCTACAGGGCAGCTGGGAAAAGCGTATACTCAGAAGTCTGAACAGCATGTGCACTGAATTAAGTATCCCGCTGGCACGGAAGGTATGGGCAGTGTTCTCTCATCACTACAGCTATTACTACCTGCTGTTTTCTGGTCATTCTGAAAACACTTTTCAAAGAATTTTTTATATATTGGTGTTTGTTTTTTTGTTCAATGCCAAACATGATGTGATCACTGTTCACGTCTGTCTTACTAGAATTAATGCCTCCTTTGAGTTCTTTAATCTGTGGAGTGACGTAAACTTGTCAGTAAAGGTAGGCATTAACCTGTAATTTGCTAATTAAAATTAGGTTTACTTCACTGATATTTGTAGTGTCTTAATTAATGAAATCCTAATTTTAGTAAACATACACATTAAAACAAAGCTGCACATTGTCCTGTCTGAAATGTCTGAGGTTTCTCACTTAATTAACCACTAATGCATCCTGTTGTTTTCCCCACAGAGACCTGTAAATGAACAAAAAGAGCTTCTAAGCAAGTGGAACGAAATGGGAACTGATGAGCCGGGTACTTTGAGTTTACATTTATGACATTTAACCAAAATGTTTCAATTACAAAACAACGATTTCATGGTTTATCCAATGTACTTACTGCACTGCATGTACAGAAACAACAGTACACTGTAAATATTCTAGCATGAAATACTGTACATACAGAGATAACCGTGGGCTTGCAAGGGCATTTCTTTTGAGTAGCTGAACTGAAACTCCTGCAGCTTCCTTTTCTTTTTAATACAGTTTCTGTACAAAGTTTAAAATAATCCTGAGGAATCTGAGGAATTGTTGTTTTTTTTAACTTTCTGTAATGAAATTCATTTTTATGTAATTAACAGATTTAAGCCACTTCAGACCTGTTTATGCCCCGAAAGATTTTCTAGAGGTAAGCGTTTGTAAAAGCTAATTTTGGTCCACGAAGATGAGTAGTTCCAAGTATTTATAAAATCTTTTTTATTACAGGTGATCCCTAAATCATTTTTAGAAAGGTGGTTGTTAAGTGCCTATATAATTAGTTTGCGCTATCATCACAAAATCAGCATTTAACTGCTGGCAAACTCTTATATAGATTAAGGAGCACAGTGCAGGCATTCATTTATAAACTTGTTTCTGGGACCAATTTTAGTCTGGGTTTCTGTACATAGACTCAGACAATGAGTGTTGTTTTTTATGCACTGGAAAGCAATACAAATCAATATTTATTCCAGAATAAGGGGTTGTATGTATAGTGCAATTATTATAAAGGGAGCGAGTGCACTGAAGGCAGTCTTTGATTGTTTAGCCATTTGCATGGTTTGTGTTAATTGGCAAAAATAAGACATCCACTGGTGTCTTGCTTGTAGAAAGACTGCATCGCAAACAAATGCAGCCCGACATACTGTATAGTGGGTTTAAACTGCATGATCCTAACTAACCCAGCAGCTGTGAAAGGATACGTGATAGGGGTATGTCAAAGTGTCCAGACTTGATTGTGTACTACAGAAAACGTCCCACCTGCACAGTCCTTTGCCAGTGCGAATACACACATGTGAGTACATTTATATCATTTGTCAAATATTTACTAGAAAAAAATGTTAATAGCTTCCCTATGTCATTGGGAACATAGGGATATGCATCCAGATATTATCAAAAACATAAAGTAACTCATTGGTTAGATAATTGTGAATAACTGAATAAAGCTGAATATAGTCCCTGTATTTCTTTTTCAGGTACTGATTAATCTTCGAAACCCTAACTATGACAGCAGTGACCAGCCTAGCTCCAAGAGTCACTGGGGGCTAATCCAGGTTCCACTGAAAGTCAAAAACATTCCAGAGCTAGTAAGCAGCCAGAACAGCTTGACGTATGCGTATTGTGCAATGATAATGATATGTGAATCTCTTGAATGTGCAGCAAGTCCAACAAGCAATTAAAACACGAGAGAGTTAAAACCATGCAAATGTAATGCTCCTTGCTATAAAAAAAAAAAAAAAAATCCTTATTGAAATAAGATGCAGCCTTGAATAGGACCGTTTCAGAAATATTCAAGCATCCCTACCCTAGAAGACTTGCAAAACCACATTTTCCTTCCCTGACAGACAGCGCTGTACTAGACCTTGAGGTGTTGCCATAGGTCTTCCACTTCTGTCAGCAGTGTTGGATTATAAGCATACAGTCTCACATAAGGTTTAAAAAAATAATTGTATGTTCTTTTATAGAGGGAGTCTTTTGCAGAATTGGGTCTGAATAGTGGACAGCTAGGTATTGATGATACCACCCAAGTTCCAGCAGGTGTGTATGTATATTATTTATCTCCTGCTGGAGATGAAATCCCCTACAAAGGGGATATAGCAGAAGTGGTCGTGCATATGCCACACTTCATATTGTCCGTATACCTTGTGAACCAATTATTCAGTTGTCATGCTAAAAAACACTATTTAGCATAAGTTACAGCTAGTATGCAAAAAATACTCTTGAGCAATGTGCCAGTATATAGGGACCTTTGGAGACCACATTTTCTTATCCAGATACACAGAAGAAAATGGCTGGATGACCTGTAGATGTTGACTCTGCTGTTGGCTTTGTAATGTGTCCATTGCAATTGAATTAGTGCTACAGAAAGGAGCTGACCTATTAAACACCCCCAGCGAGTACATGTGATAAATATAGGGTTAAAGCTTTAACCTTTTTTTTTTTCTTTATTTACAGACATGTTTGAAAGTGAACATGCAGGTATTGGAAGAAAAGGTCAGCGCTAAATGCACTTCTTGATAATAAAGGCTTGTATCTGTTAGGGAAGAAGATTAGTGTCTTTGACTGGTTAATGTAAGTGTTTGCGGATACCAGCAACATATTATTCATACTGTGGTCTAGGAACAGAAAAGAGTGTCTGCTTCCTCTTTAAAAACAATATCAGACTTACTAATGTGTTCACTTCTGCTTGTATTTAAACCTAAACTGCATTTAGTTTCTTCTGCAGGAGGACGTGCAAATTAAAAGTTCTGAAGATGTTTATATTACATTACCTGGTAGATATTGGTTTAGAGACGCCTGTTATTTTTCCTCTGTCTGTCTTAAGTGAGTGCTCTTGTTACATTTCATTGTACATGTTAATAAAATTACCCTTCCAGCCATTGTTAGATAAAAGGTCTGTTCAGATGCTCTCTTCCTTTACTGCAGTATTCTTTCCAGAAATTGGATAACATAACAATGTATGAAACAGCCTTTTCTATTTTGACAGTTCTCATAGAACAGGACAGCGCTGCTGCTGAGCAGTACATTCGACAGGGCTGCCCGAATGAATTACGTGCAGAATTGTGGGCACTAATTCTGAATGCCACCAATGAACCAGAGGTAGGAAAAAATAAATATTGGAATACACTGCATGTATAGATTTGCAACTATCTATGTGTCTTCACTACTCTTACAGATTGTTGGAGTTGTCCTAGATACAAATTTAATAGGCCATTTCTTTATATTCCCCACAGCCAAATATAGCTTTGTTTTACAAATGATGGTAAGATGCAGCCCTACTCATACATGTTAACTTGAGAGGGTTGAGAGGAAGCAGGCACAGGACAAAGCCCTCATTTCTTCTGACAGTATCTTCCAAACTACACCAGTGCAATTATACACATTATGTGACTATATTTGGTTGTTTGCATATTTCACATTTTTCTTGATAGTAACATGAAAGACATGTAACCCTTTCACCCTTCCCCAAGTGGCTGTGTACATAGACACTTAGATGTAACAGTTATCATTTAATATTGCAGAATATTTGGTCATCTATCACTTAATTCGATTATGTGAGTTATTTATAAATCCTGCATCTCTATGTGCCAGGATTGTGCTTTGTTTGAAAAATCTAGTGATTTAAAATATGAAGTGAGATAGAGAAAATATATTTAAAAAAGTAAGATATAATATATTAAAAAAGATATAATATATTTAAAAAAGTAAGATATAATATGTTAAATCGACAAAAATAAACCATGTACAAAACAGCGACAAAAAAACAAATTAAGAATAGCATGCAGCCAAAACACAAAGTCTCAATGTCTCTTTTTAAGACTGCTCTGTATGTGAATAATCTCTTTCACTGAAATTAAACAATCCTGACCGCTGAAAATGAAATCAAATCTTGCTACACTCACTGCAACACATGTTCCAAATACTATACTGAGCATCAAAATTAACTTAGCGCTTATATTTGAGCATCAAAAGAATTGTATCACTTATATTTGGATAAAATTCACTAGATGTGATCGAAAAATGATAAATTTCTGATAATGATATTTTAGAGCAGGTGCTGTGACTTTTTATCGTGCTGATTAACAATTGACATCATGGAGATGCTGCAAAATGATCCGTACTAGTCTGTTTCGTATAAAAACAAAACACTAGAGCTGTGATTCTCTCTAGCGCTGCTCTCTGACAGACGTGGCATATTGATCTGCTGCTCTCTTGACAGACGTGGCATATTGTTTTTTTTCTGTGATTCTCTCTAGCGCTGCTCTCTTGACAGACGTGGCATATTGTTTTTTTTTTCTGTGATGCTCTTTTGACAGACGTGGCATATTGTTTTTTTTCTGTGATTCTTAAGAGAGATGCGCTGCTCTCTTGACAGATGTGGCATATTGTTTTTTTTCTGTTTTTCTTTCTGTGATTGTTTTTTTTTTTCTCTCTCTAGCGCTGCTCTCTTGACAGATGTGGCATATTGTTTTTTTTTTCTGTGATTCTCTCTAGCGCTGCTCTCTTGACAGATGTGGCATATTGTTTTTTTTCTGTGATTCTCTAGCGCTGCTCTCTTGACAGACGTGGCATATTGTTTTTTTTTCTGTGATTCTCTCTAGCGCTGCTCTCTTGACAGATGTGGCATTTTTTTTTTTTTCTGTGATTCTCTCTAGCGCTGCTCTCTTGACAGACGTGGCATATTGTTTTTTTCTGTGATTCTCTCTAGCGCTGCTCTCTTGACAGACGTGGCATTGTTTTTTTTTTTCTGTCTCTCTAGCGCTGCTCTCTTGACAGACGTGGCATATTGTTTTTTTTGCTACCTCGCGACGAGAGAACTGTCTACACCGTATAACAAAAAAAAGACACTAAGAGAGATCGCGACGAGAGAACTGTCTGCACAAAAAAATGACACTAAAAAACGAGCTCTCTACACTGACATACTTGGCATACTTTTTGTTTTTTTTTTCTGTGATTCTCTCTAGCGCTGCTCTCTTGACAGACGTGGCATATTGTTTTTTTTCTGTGATTCTCTCTAGCGCTGCTCTCTTGACAGACGTGGCATATTGTTTTTTTTCTGTGATTCTCTAGCGCTGCTCTCTTGACAGACGTGGCATATTGTTTTTTTTCTGTGATTCTCTCTAGCGCTGCTCTCTTGACAGACGTGGCATATTGTTTTTTTTCTGTGATTCTCTCTAGCGCTGCTCTCTTGACAGACGTGGACGTGGCGTGGCATATTTTTTTTTTTTCTGTGATTCTCTCTAGCGCTGCTCTCTTGACAGACGTGGCATATTGTTTTTTTTCTGTGATTCTCTCTAGCGCTGCTCTCTTGACAGACGTGGCATATTGTTTTTTTTCTGTGATTCTCTAGCGCTGCTCTCTTGACAGACGTGGCATATTGTTTTTTTTCTGTGATTCTCTCTAGCGCTGCTCTCTTGACAGACGTGGCATATTGTTTTTTTTCTGTGATTCTCTCTAGCGCTGCTCTCTTGACAGACGTGGCAATTGTTTTTTTTTTTGACAGACGTGGCATTGTTTTTTTTTTTGTGTGATTCTCTCTAGCGCTGCTCTCTTGACAGACGTGGCATATTGTTTTTTTTCTGTGATTCTCTCTAGCGCTGCTCTCGTGACAGACGTGGCATCTCTGTGACAGCGCTGTGGCATATTGTTTTTTTCCTGTGATTCTCTCTAGCGCTGCTCTCTTGACAGATTTAGCATATAGTTTTTTTTTTCTGTGATTCTCTTTATTGCCTTTATTCAAGTTTGCAAATCAGCTGAAATCACTCCATATCCAGTGTCCAATCAACTGTCTCACAAATTAGGTGATTAAGTGCATATGCTTCAGTCATAGTCACTCAAGGATGAATGATGAGTGATTAAAAAGAAACCAAAAACATTTAGTCAGTGTCCGTCATTTATGTACCTTATTTTTTTCGAAAATAAATGCATTATAACAGTGATCTTTTGATGCTCAGTATATAATGTTGCACATTCAAATTTTTTTAGATCAAACGCTAGTACCATGTTCAGCACTCTGCAGTGTATGGCTAACTACCTTGTGTATTTCAGGGATAAATACATTGCTGTGGCATATCACAAGGTAATAATGGAACCCCTGAGTCCTGTCATTATTTCAGCATTATGGCTATCATACTAAAACCTTGTTATTTATAAAGTTATTTATTTAGTTACCTATGTTTGTATGAAATAAACCCTAATGTTCTGTCCATTTGAAATATATCACAAATGCTGATTTAGTCAGACAAGCGTCGACTCCACCACATGTTTTCTTTAGGGTACTATTGGGAGTGCTGTGTATGGTAATAGCGTCAAGCCTTGCATCAAAATGTGGCTTTATCTTTAATGCACAATGCAACAATGTCCAGATTGCCCTTATGATGGTTTGTATACACTTTTTTTGGCCCACAAGTTGCTCCAATTAATATGTTAAAATTAAAGAATGTAAAGATTGCATATTTTGTGTGTATAAAGCAGCAAACAACCATACACATTATGCTTTATTTGCAGATTTGAACCAGAAAAAAATTCTCAATGGTGACGCAGTTCAATAATGTTTAAATATAACTAGGGAGAGCTGCAGTATTTTGTTTTGTTTTTAAGACAATACCGATAAACTATATTGCTTTTCCTTTCATACTTATCTAATCTTCTATGGATATGGTTTTAAAACACAGTTTAAAGTGTTGCTTTAAACTGAAACCCCAAGTTTCTGACAAACGTTATGTAAAAGTAAACACTATGGCACTATGCCAAAATACAGAGGGTAAAATACAATTCAGTGTATTCTTTTTCTTTCACTAGTTTCTTTTCAGAAATAAAACTGGAACCACAGACAATCACTGATGAGTATGTTAAAAGTTAACCACAGTCCATTTCTTTTTTTCTAGGATATATTGTACTATGAACAATTGAAATCTGGTGTCCTCCATCATGACCTGTTAGTTGACAACCTGATCTACAAGGTAATAATAAGGTTATAAGGTTATTTATCTGCACCAACTGAAGAAAGACTTATGACGTACTTACAATTAAAAAACAACACATGAAATGATATGTACATTGTCTGAATTGTTGTTGAAAATAAGTATAAGCAATGATTTTTGATACCCAGTTCAATGTTGGGACACCGGAATACTGTAGTACAATTTTTATAATTAATTTTTTTTTTTTTCCAGGATGTAAAACTGACTGCCAGTAATGATGATTACTATTTTGTGTTTGAAGATTACTTGTACCAGGTTGGTGAATATTCTCTCAGCCTAACTGTGTTTGTGCAGCGGTATATGAATTTGAAACCAGTTATTATTGAAAGTTTTAGATCAGGGACAATCAATAAATGGCCACGTTTTTTTGCATTGACATTGGAAATGCTGTGAATTTTTTAGACAACATACAGTAGTTCTTATGAGAGTGGTATGTGAGGGTACAGTAGTGGTGCTGTGATAGCAAGTAGTAGATACACAGCAAACACTATGAATAAAAAAAATGTGTTGCAACAGTATTTGAAGCTATAATGAAGTGAAACTGGTTTTGTGTACATTGGCTGCAGTAGCCTGTTTTGCAAGCATCCACCTCTTCTATCTCTATGGCTAACAAAACAGCTGTCCTTAGTAAGATTTTTGCAAATACACAATAAAAAATTGAGTTCAGAAAATTGCCTTTCCCAGAGACAAAACCAATTATCAGTACAAAATAGCCCCTTTTTCTGAATTGAGTTTCAAAGCTGATTACCATTGTTTGAAAGATATGATATAATGCTCTTTAGTAACATGTGCAAGTCCATGAGTATTTGTGTTGTATTGTGTACTCATGGAAGCAATATTGAACTGTACTACTAGTGTTGTAGGATACTTCACTTTACAAGCAATAGCAACGCAATGGACACATTTCATCCACGGCTGATTTAAAACCTAACTTTCAATATCATATCATTCCATGATCCACCAAATGTTGCTATATGCAAAGCTTAGGAATAAGTATACTGATGTAACTGTGAACAAAGTTGTCAACTTTTTGCTATCCAAGTCATCCTTGCATAGTCACACGATTGATGACTCGTGGTCTCAGTCTCTCCTGATTGACCAAAGGGAAAATGTGCCTTTAAGTAGAACCCTGGCATACTCTGGAAACATGGAAACATCCAGTATACACAAGGAAACATTTTGTCTGAAAACATATTTCCTTGTGTATGCAGGGCTTTACATAGGAGTGACAGGCGTAGTAATTTATTTATACTGATTACATTGCTAATTAAAAATGGGATTACAGTGTCGATATTAATGTCATGGGGCACGGTGATGTTTTCCACTGCAAAGCAGATAATTAGATGCAAATGAGTTTGTTATTAAGACACTTGTTTAATTCTGCCCTTCGCATTGGGAGAAAGGGGCAAGATAATATGTCTTTGGACTGATATATAACACTGTTGAATGTTCAATATAAAAAGCATATAAACTTATGTAGTGTGGTGTAATAGTTTCTTCTGACCAAATCTGGAATTTTGACATTGAACTGCATAAAAAAGGATAAGGTACATGATTACTGAATGACAGTAATGGTCTACTATTTTTACATGATTGTCTTGTTAAAAATATCATCAAATGTTTGATGAGTATTTATAGTGTCCATAAACAGATGGTTTCTTATGGGAAAAAACATTTAGTTCCACATTAAGCGTTGGAGATCTTGCATCGAATAACCCTGTTTCTTATTTAGAACTCCTGAGTGAATATCTTTCTCATTGGAGCTCTTTTTGGAATCTGTCTCGCATGCATTCCACCCCAATGACAGAATGACATGGCGCATTGCAGCTTCCAAACGATGCCACACTACTAAATAGGTGCAGAATGTCATTCTTCTAATGTAGTTCTTTCATTTAGGGTTAAATACATGTCCTTCGTGTATAAACAGAATACTCATAGATACCTGTGGTTGCTTTACTTGGGAGAATACCTGTAAACAATGTAATTTTACGTGTTCAAGTCAGTTCACTGTGTCGGAAACGAGTACGTCCGTGACATCTATCCACTGCTACTCTGACAGTAATCGCCATCGACTGGGCAGGTTTGACATACAGACAAATGGACAGAACTCCCAGATTTCTATAATCTCAGTAACTTGTGTTGAACATTTTCCAAACTAGCTTTTACTACAATGAGCCTGCCTTACAAATATATATGTTTTTAAGCATGTATCATATTTTAGTACTGATACAGAAATTCCAGGGATAAATATTGAAATCTTGAGAATGTGTTCTGGCTGGCAACTGTATTTGACACGCACACTTTTTCTGGGTGGTTATCGTGAGAAAGTCCAGAATACTGAAAAGATGTCTCGGGTTGTTTGTATGCAGATTATTATTGTATACGCTTTATGTAACTTCCAGATAATGCAACATACCATTCTTATACACTGAAGTGTACAAAAGTCTGGTAGTGAACTTTTAGGCTTGCTATTGATAACATTGTCTACAAAGTGTTGCACAGATTTCTTTCCTATTTAGTAAGTGATTGTGTTTATTAAGCACCCCTGTAAGGGGAGCTTGTGTGAGTTTATCAACCTGCTAGGCTCATGTGACTTGTTTTTGTTTCTGGATGATAAAGGGCTACACTTTGAGATACTGGTGTATCCTGTAAGTCTGTAGGTATTATATAAGATACGACCCTTCATTGACAATTTTTTATTTTTTTGATTGGGGAACAGATGACCATGACATATTACCTAGTACATCAACACAAAACGGGAAATGCAATGTTTATGTCTGTTGTCTATTTGGGAAGAATAATATATTTTTTTCTTAGAATGTTTCAAATTGGGTAATATTAATAGTCCCATATTATTTTTATTAAACATTGTACACTTGTGCTTAGCAAAATTAATATTCCATTACCAAAGTATTATCATTGAATACTATCAGAATGGACAAACAACATATCACCAGTGCCTGGATTTGTAGATATTACATCTTGTGTAAACTTAGTAAAAGCGAAGGCAGAGCAGTTAATTGTCTGTTGCAACCCCAAATACCCATATATATATATATATATATATATATATATATATATATATATATATATATATATATATATATATATATATATATATATATAGTGGCTTGCAAAAGTATTCAGACCCCTGACCAATTCTCTCATATTACTGAATTACAAATGGTACATTGAAATTTCGTTCTGTTTGATATTTTAAAACACTTAAACTCAAAATCAATTATTGTAAGGTGACATTGGTTTTATGTTGGGAAATATTTTTAAGAAAAATAAAAAACTGAAATATCTTGCTTGCATAAGTATTCAACCCCCACACATTAATATTTGGTAGAGCCACCTTTCGCTGCAATAACAGCTTTAAGTCTTTTGGGGTAAGTATGTACCAGCTTTGCACACAGTGTCGGAGTGATTTTGGCCCATTCTTCTTGGCAGATTTGCTCCAGGTTGTTCAGGTTGGTTGGACGACGCTTGTGGACCGCAATTTTCAAATAGTGCCACAGATTCTCAATGGGATTGAGATCAGGACTTTGACTGGGCCACTGTAGGACATTCACCTTTTTGTTCTTGAGCCACTCCAATGTTGCTTTGGCCTTGTGCTTGGGATCATTGTCCTGCTGAAAGGTGAATTTCCTCCCAAGCTTCAGTTTTTTAGTAGACTGAAGCAGATTCTCTTGCAGTATTTTCCTGTATTTTGCTCCATCCATTCTTCCTTCAATTGTAACAAGATGCCCAGTCACTGCTGATGAGAAGCATCCCCACAGCATGATGCTGCCACCACCATACTTCACTGTAGGGATGGTGTGTCTTGAGGCATGGGCAGTGTTAGGTTTGCGCCACACATAGCGCTTTGAGTTTTGGCCAAAAAGCTCTATCTTGGTCTCATCTGACCACAAAACCTTTTCCCACATCACAGCTGGGTCACTCTCATGCTTTCTGGCAAACTCCAGACGTGCTTTCAGATGGTACTTTTTGAGTAACGGCTTCTTTCTTGCCACCCTTCCACACAGCCAGTGTTATGCAGAGCTCTTGATGTGGTTGACTGGTGCACCATTACTCCACTCCCAGCCACTGAACTCTGTAGCTCCTTCAAAGTGATTGTTGGCCTCTCTGTGGCTTCTCTCACAAGTCTCCTTCTTGTTTGAGCGCTGAGTTTTGAAGGACGGCCTTTTCTTGGCAGTGCCTGGGTGGTGTATTGCAGCTTCCACTTCCTGATTATTGATCCAACTGTGCTCACTGGGATATCCAGACACTTGGATATTATTTTGTACCCTTTCCCTAATCTATGCATTTGTATTACTTTATCTCTAACTTCTGTAGAATGCTCTTTGGTCTTCGTTTTCCTTCAGATTCACAGCCTTACCAATGATCCTTCAACAGTGGGGTTTTTATCCAGAAAATGTGACAGCAACTTTAATGGTTCACAGGTGGAGTCCAATGGTAAGGTAATTGTGTCCTCGTTAGGGCAATTTCTTTCATCGGTGCAAACTGGGAGCTTCCACAGCACAGGGGTTGAATACTTATGCAAGCAAGATATTTCAGTTTTTTATTTTTCTTAAATATTTCCCAACATAAAACCAATGTCACCTTACAATAATTGATTTTGAGTTTAAGTGTTTTAAAATAAAATATCGAAGAGAACTAAATTTCAGTGTACCATTTGTAATTCGGAAATATGAGAGAATTGGTCAGGGGTCTGAATACTTTTGCAAGCCACTGTATATATAGATATAGATATGTATTTTTTACAGTACTTAATGTACCATGTTTTTTTTTTTCTACAGCATTTTATTATTTTATTCTCATAAGAAAACTGAATTAAAATATATAAAATGTATTTCCTATTCAGCAACTATGTTGATGAAAAAAAAAATCTTATGAAATTACATTAAAACGAAAAATATATCTAAATGTGTTATTTCTGATTTAGCGACTGTATGCAGGCCAATCCCAATACATGATTCACTAATAAGCTAATCAATGGTACACATTGTCTTCCATGGGTACAGATACAGCATATACTGTGTAAAGCAGAAAGCCAGAAGCAAGTGGACTCATTAGGATGGTGTCTAAGTGTAATCAGTATTCTGTGATCTAGTGGATCCAGTACTGCACTGATGAAGGCAGAAAGAATAAGCATTAACAGGTTTGTCCATTCATTCTGCTTACATGTAAAACAGCACAATCTTTGTTTCCTTCTCTCCAGGTATTACTTTGTTTTTCCCGAGACACAGTGGTGTTGGAGCATTTTAATTACAACAGTGCTACTCCACCAAAATCTTACATTCAAGGTAAAGGTATTCATGTGCAAGATTATAAGGGAGCTGAACTCCCTTATAAATGACTTTTAGATTTAAAAAAAAGAAAAAAGTTGAATCCAGGTTGTCATTCCTTGTACTATTAAAAGCTTGTGTTTACAATTAGTAAAAAGCAAAAATACATATTTACTTAATGAGTGTGTTTTATTATTAACAGGCAAACTGGGATTAGAAGACTATGCTGTCATTTATCCACCCAATGGTAAGACTGGTACAAAAGCATCCTCTACTGTCAGATGTAATATTACAACTTGAAAAAATTGGTATTGCATTTTTAGTAATCATTGCAGGTGTTGGAGGCAGTGTTTTTAACTACTACCCTGTACCGCCCTCAACAAATGTGCATGTGTGTGTGTGCTCGTACGTGCGTGCATGTGTGTGTGTGTGTGTGTGTGTGTGTGTGTGTGTGTGTGTGTTTCTTAGTAATGTAATTATATTAGTGTCTGCCTGTCTTATCTATCTTGAAAATATCACCATCTACAGATAAAAAGTTTTTTTTCTTACTTTAAAACCAACAAACAACCAAACACATCACCCAGCCATCTGATTTTTAAACCAACAAACACCTACCCACATCACCCAGGGTTTTTTTTTTTTTTGCAGGTTCATGAAAATGAAAATGCAATATAGAGAGATGGGTTTTTGAGTGATACCCAGACTTCTTCAATCACTTTTCTCATACCATTTTTTGACCTTTCGAATGGTATTTTTGTTATGAATGTTCTTCAAGGTTATTTGATGTCACTTTCCAATAACCTTTCTCTCACACACCTCCAGCAACACAACAAGCACTGCGGTGATGAAATCCCTCCGTCATGAGAACCCAGAATGTGCAGGATTAGAAGTTTAAATAATGCAGACACCTGCTTCACCTTATTAATGCCAAGAACATTTTGAAAAAGACAGTAGTGCAGAAGTTGCCTTCCCCCAGACCCTGCTTCTCTCTCTCTCTACACTTATTCTTGATCCTACAAACTTATGTATATTTTTTTCATGTCTGTAACCAATGTTATTTGTGAAGACAGTTTGTATCTAAAATAAAAAAAATGAATGGAGACCCTTAACTGCAAAATGCATATTGTGAGGGAGAAAAAAGGGATGTTTAAGATGAAAATACAAACATTTAAATAAAAACACTTTGACTAAATGGCTTTTTTTGTGACCCTTAGGTGTTATCCCATTTCATGGATTTTCTATGTATGGTAAGTAATCCATTTCATCCATCCATCCATTTCTAGGTGTGGAGAAAAGAGGAGGTTGAATAATATATGTATCTCCTGGCTTATTATGATGCATCTGCTACTACCTGACTTGTAAAAAATAAACATAGAGAATGAAGACGCCACAATACCATGAGCTTTGGGTTATATCGGAGCTGCAGAAAAAGTACTGAAAGTTATTTCAGGAAAATAGGAATCAACACAGCAAGTTACAGCAATCTAAAACATCTTACAGGTGATGCTGTAACTTACATGGGCGTGATACTGGCTCTTGAAAGAAGTAAGGTGTGACTGCAAACTGAGAAATATTTCTCTTTGTTTTAGATATGTGCTGTATTTATTGCATTGTTTGTTTCTGTTTCAGTTGCTCCTCTCTGTTTTCTTTATAATGAGCCTTCCAAACTTTACACCGTGTTCCGTGAGATGTATGTGCGTTATTTCTTCAGGCTTCATTCCATCTCGTCGTTTTCTTCGGTAAGTTCAGAGGAACGCACATTTAAAATGCATCACTAAGCCAAACATCCTTCTGATGTTTTAGATTCACAGTGCTGGGAAATGTAATGAAGAAGAAGAATACAGTAGATATCACAGCGGGCTCACCTCACTCAATCACTTACTCAGTCACTCACTCTCTTACAAGTGAAATAAGTTTAGTGGCCTCATTCTATCCTGCAGTGAGAATTCATCTTAATGCTTGGGTCTGGACTGAAGTGTTTTCATGGATCCTGCCAGCACCATGCATGATGTAGCCTAAGCCTTTGATTATTATGATTATTTATGATTATTCATGATCCTCTTGTGCTGCATTCTGTTGTCTTTGCTTAAACTAATTACATGATGTGATTAGGTTCCAGTAAGCAAGATCAAGTTTTTTATGTGTAGTGTCTTTACAATATCTGCATATTCCAGATTGAAGTATAAAATACAAGGAAAGAACCAAACAATCTTCAATAAAAGTGATAATTGGCCCTGTTCACAGTGCCTTGAAACAAAAACTTTTATGTAATTTTTTGTAAAATGCAATTTGATATCCAGGAAGTTGTCCCATGCTGTTGGCTTTTTAATGGCAGTGTAGACCAGTTTCATTAATTCCAAACATTAAAAAACAAATTTTGAGCAGACTATGAGTTAAAGTTATGTGTGTAGGGACCAGTATTCCTTGTGCTAATAAGGGGTAAGAAAATTGATGCAAGTTTAAGTTTAGGATTGTGAAAATTAACAAACTATTTGAATTTTTTTTTTTTTTGTGGCTTGCAGGGTATTGTATCCTTATGCTTGCAATTTGAATCCCTGCTCCAAACCAACCTCCCCCAACTCTTCTATCACCTGCGTGAAATTGGAGCACAACCGTAAGGGTTTCCACATTTTCATACCATTTTAGCTCTAGTTTGCTAGTAAAAATACTTGATGTTTAAAACCTTGACACTACCAATATTATTATTTATTTGTTTTATTCAGTTTTATGTAGTATAGTACCATCTAGTGACCTTATGCTGGAACTGTACGTCATATGGAAAGATAGAATCAATGTGTTCTGTGAAACATTTTTTGCATCCTTGGGGTTAGAATCACAATGTCATGTTTCCATGAAATCAACAAATAATATTGTGAAAGGATAGCATCAGGAATGAGACTCAGTTAGGGAAAGCTGCATTTCAAACGCGAATGATTTCTGCCTTCTTTAATACATGTAACCACTCCCCAATTAGCATCAGTTACCTAATTGGAAAATGGCCGCACCTGTGACTGCTGGCAGGGACTGAGTATTAACATCCTAAAGCTGATTAGAACTGTGCAGTGCAGATCATTTATGAACATATTACACATCGCAATACTCTCTAACTGACACAAATATGGTGTTTTTTTGTACAGGTTACGCATTGCATTTAAGTGGATGGTGCGAGCTTTTTCTGGTTATCTTGCCACTGACCAGCTTCTACTCCTGTGGGATAGAGTCCTTGGATATAACTCACTTGAAATTATTTCTGGTAGTACTATAGGTTTTTTATTAACCAGGTTAGGACTATAGAGAAGTCACATCACTTTAGCGTTAGCTGATGCCCTCCTGCTGTCTCATACAACAGCCACCAGATGTGTTTTGACAGAGATCAGGCAGTAAATAAAACAGATGAAAAATAATACTTATGCTTCAGCTTAATTGGGATACAGTACATAAGAGTAATTTTGCATAGCTCCTGATTTTAATTAGTCACACCTGAGCTTAATAATACTTATCCTGGAGGCCATAGACCTCGTGAGAATAATTAAGCAATAGTACAGCCTGAAATACCTTATAGTGCTTAATTGTTCTTTTTATACATTCATTTAGTGCCAGAACTCATTCATGTTGCCCTATTTAGGGAAAGTGGATAGAGTTAAAGTAAACATGCATTTTATTTACCTTTGACAATGTAATGTTGTGATCTTTTAATAATTTCAATAAAATATATTGGACACTTTTGCAGTTGGTTGGGCAATAAGTGAAAAGCCCAGTATTCGATACTTCTGGCATTAATTTTTTGCTAGATTTGTTTGTTTAAGATGTTTATTTGGATAGTGTTTGTACAGTGTGCATTACATGCTATATTGGGTTGATTAGTGCAGAAATAGAGGACTTGTGTGTTAAGGTATCTTTCCTTGAATGGATATTGGGCTCAGTAAAAAAAAAAAAGCATGTGTAATGAAAGATATTATTTGTTTTGGTATATTATCAAAATAAAAAGCAATTTACGCTAACTCCAGTTTAGACACTTAAATATAGTATTTGCTTATGATGCCAGTGATGTAATGTATGTACAGACAGTACGTAACAGCGGGTACTTGTGCCGCTATTTTTGTGATTAATGATGTCCGTCTTTTTGTTAAGAATGTGAATAATTACCTGCAGCAGCTGTATTATTGTTTATCCTTCAGGAAGTCTAGGCAGAAGTACTTTATACCCGATATAGCAGAGGGTGATACACATATAAAGTAACATCAGAAACCACAAGAATCCCCTTGGCTTTGTATTTACTTTTTTATTCCACTGGTTAGTAGGGAAGCAGTTTAATGCTGTGTATGGTGTTTTTCAGTACTGGCAGCTGCTGTGTTTGCTTTCCGAGCACAGAATCTGATGGAGGTGACATCACTGGCTGCAGCTGAAGTAAGTGTTTGTTACACTCAAGTACAGATTGAAATAGTGCCTGACATACTGCCAGCCCAAGTAATTTAATCTTCATATGCAGATGTCTTGAAATCGAAGGTTACCATTTTGAATCTTTAAACGTGGTTCAGTTTTGAAAACTACAAGATGGTTCTGCACATTAGGGTTGAAAACTACAAGATGATAATGCACATTAGGGTTGAAAACTACAAGATGGTAATGCACATTAGGGTTGAAAACTACAAGATGGTAATGCACATTAGGGTTGAAAACTACAAGATGATAATGCACATTAGGGTTGAAAACTACAAGATGATAATGCACATTAGGGTTGAACACTACAAGATGGTTCTGCACATTAGGGTTGAAAACTACAAGATGGTTCTGCACATTAGGGTTGAAAACTACAAGATAGTTCTGCACATTAGGGTTAGGGTTGCACTCTGTTTCACTTGTATTTAACATCATGTAAAATGTTTTTTATACTGGTTTGCATTGCATTATCAGGAAATACTAATAGAAAATGAATAATAGCTGGTTTTCTCTAAAAGTGCTAAACAACACTGTTCTTGTATCAGCTTTTTGTACCATACTGTGAGCCTTTTAGAAGAACACTCATTTAACTAAATTGGTAATGGTTCTGCCATTCACATAGTTTCACTTGTATTTAACATCATGTAAAATGTTTTTTATACTGGTTTGCATTGCATTATCAGGAAATACTAATAGAAAATGAATAATAGCTGGTTTTCTCTAAAAGTGCTAAACAACACTGTTCTTGTATCAGCTTTTTGTACCATACTGTGAGCCTTTTAGAAGAACACTCATTTAACTAAATTGGGGGGGGGGGGGGGGGGGGCAGTATTGCATTTTATGCTACACACTGTTGTCTAGCTGTATCATCCTGTAGAGAAACTTGTGAAATGTGTTCATATAAACAATTAATTTTAACAGAAATATTATGCTTGGATAGGGATGTCCCAATAAATATGAAATATATTAAAAAGGATGTATCATAGTACAGATTGACTTTGTCAGTGACTTTAACTTGTGTTGGTTAATCCAGGCTGACACACTGGCGCCAGATGTAAGAGGATTTAAGATCCAGTCAGACATTATTTGCTTACTCATCTAGCACCAGGTTTATTGGAAAAGGTGCCATAACTTGTCTTTATTTTTAGCACAGGCTGGGTGAAATATTAGACTCTTTTAGTAAACATGATAGGTCACTAAATTGAACCTAAACCAAAAGGCCAAGAAGGGGTACAGCACATTTGCAACACGAATGTATGAAGTGCATGTTAGATACAATCTTACAGCATTTATATGTCCCAGCTGTTTGATTCAGTAACATTGTCTTTTTTAAATTGGCCGAATAAACTTGTCATTTACTTGGTAAGAGATCAGTAAAACAATTGTAGTTGTTGTGTTTGTATTGTTTTTATTACATTTTGCTATTTAAATGAGATCAGCATTTACAGAATGTAACACAATGTTGTTTTATTTTTACACAGGCTGTCCTTGCAGACCTTTCAACTCTAAAGGTTATGCCTCTACTTCAGATCTTCCTGTTTGCCACTGTCATGTGAAGAGGTTTGAAGACACTGATGCCAGAAAACCTTTGATTAATTTGTGCAAATGATCATGAAGAGTTGCATGAAATACAGAAACACTGTAATACCACAGTATAGAGCCTCATGCACTGTCTTATGCCTATACTGTAACTGCAACTTTGCACAAGAATAGCATGTTCCTAATATGGCATATTTCTAGTATGCAGCCAGTACAAAAATAAATATTAGTCTTAATTAGTTTGTTACTGTATGAGATCCTCAATGTGAAATGCATGAATGGGTGCGTACTGTGTGTGGTATAATGTTTACAATGTATAGCAATGAGTTTATGTTTGCATGCACCAGCCATAAGTTTCTACAAACTGAAGTTGCTCCCAAAATCATATTGTAATTGTAAAATGGAATTTAGTCTATACAGTAATGAAGCCATGCTGTTAACAAACTTTGCACTTGAAGTCTTTGCATAACAACAGTAACCAGTATTCTAAAATTTTTAGAGAAAACACATAAATGCATCGTTGTGATTATTCCTATGCAGACTGTTTACATTGTAAATGTATGTTTTCCTTCAAGCAGACAGTACAGCTGCTGGAATAAAGTTGATTTCCAGTGTTCTGCTTTTCTTTTTTAAAAAACTATTATACTAGGCAAGCACCAGGCCCCTACATCTGTAGTACATTTAAAAAGTAAATGCTTTCATCAACAAACTAGTTTTACATTACGGTGTTTGTTTTGACTAGATATTCATAATGTTGCAGTGTAATTTTGTTTGCTGATTTAGCATCACTGGATATCTCCTTTAACTGTTAACCACAATTGTTTGGTAACTTTATAATTCAGAAGATACCGTATGGTTACAACAGGAACCATAAAGGACTGGCAATGTAACAGTTTTATTGCCAAAATAGTTCATAAGTACCTGCCATGTTTACTATCTTTGTACTAAACAAGTATAAGATGGAAATAAACTTGCAGTTAAGTCAAAAATGTATTTTGCTGTGTTGCAGTTTTTCATTGAAAGCCGTGGTCTGCAAAAAGTCAAGCCCTTCATTTTTTAATTTTTTTTTTTTTATAATCTGAGTGGTGGTATACGCTCAGTGATGTAAATAACATTTTTAAAAAATAGGGCAGCGGAAAGGAAGAGCTGCTAGAAACTGTCCTCAAGGCATCAGATGATTCGAGGGCATTCGCCAAGCACTCCCACCTTTCACTTCCAGAGATCTTCGCCTCTCTGACATCAACCCACCCTGAACCAACTCCAACCCTAACCTTAAGCAACCCCATCCCTAAAACCTAACCTTAACCTAATATCTAACCATTATGAATCATCTGATCCGTGAGGACAGTTTGTAGTGGATAGTCCTTTGTGCTGCCCCCTGTGACCCTCCATTATGACCACTTTATGCTGACATATGGTGGCAAGAAGTACTGTCTAGTAGGTCACTTTCACAAATGGCTTCTTTCCAAACAAACAACTCCCGGTTTAGGGCCAGAAACCGGTACGCTGTCAATGCTGTGATTGACTACAGCACAAATCACTACGAACAAGACAAAGTGGTTAACTCACAAAATTGTAAATGTTTACAATTTTAAATAACCCAAGTTAAAGTCACATAAATTTGCTGAATTTCAGATGGCATTTCCATGTTTTCTGAGCTTAAATCATTTGCTCATGCCCAGGCAAGCGTAGTACAGTGTACCATGTTTTAAGGCATTCCACAAAATAACACCACAGCAGTTCTGTTCTTTAAAATATTGTACTTGAAAAATGATAATAATACTTAAAAAGCCCCTCACTCAGTGCTAGATAGGGGCCGTACCTACCTCATGTTCACCGTGTCCCCGTCCTCCCCTAGTGCCACTCTCTCCCTGGTCGCAGTACCGGCACCCCACCTCACTGCACGGTCACCTGGACAGGTCGTCGGTGTTGCCGTGCTTCGCTCCTGGCCGGTGTTGGATGTCCAGCTTGTAAGTCTGTAGCATTTCAAGCCAGTGGGCTACCTGTCCGTCAGGTTCCCTGAATCGCAGTAACCGTTGCAGTGAGGCGTGATCGGTGCATTGCACAAACAGTAATTGTGCTTCGCTTTGCTGAGTGCCCAGCTGTAGTACTCCTTGACTCTTGCTCCGTCTTCAGGGTTTCCTTGGGACAGCACCGCAGAGATACCCTTGTTGCTTGCATCAGTGTCCAGGGTGAAGGGGATTATAATGGACGGGGCTGCGAGCACAGGAGTGCCAGTCAGGGCATGGCGCAGTTGGGAGAAGGTGGTCTCGTGCGGAGGCCCACTGGAAGTGCTGTTTCTTGAAGTCCTGCCAGTCTGTTTTCAATTAACCCTTAATCCTTGTGGACCTGTGTATGCTGCTGCTGACTTTTCTAATACAGTGCCCCCCACCTGTGTGTGTTTAATAACTATTTGGTTTTGTTGTAGAATCCTTACTGGGGAGATCTGTTTCTATGTCTCCACCATCCCTCAATGAGAAGTGCATTTCTGGTCACTTTACCTCAGCAAAGCTGTTGATTTTGGTTTTGTTAGCAAATTTTGTATATACAAATTGAGTTTAGTAGTGCCCCTAGTGGTGGTGTTGGGACCCCTCGGTGTGTGCTCCTAGGTGGCTGCTACACTTAAACCATGTAACAAATACTTCAACTCCCTTTGGTACTGTAATCATAGTCATCACTGTTATATAAGGAGTGTACATTGTTTACTCAAAACTCCACATAACAAAGAAATAATTCTTACACAGCCAGTGAACATAGCCTTCCTCAGTCGGCCAAACGGCTATAAATTAATTGCACAATATTTACTCATTTTTAAACAAATTTATCCCAAATGTATTACTTGCCATGTTTCTTCTCGACTCTATACACATTTTTCTAAATTAAAACTACGTCCTCAGGTTTTAGATCAGTCATTTTTCAAAAACACTGATAGCAATAGTTGATGACTTCAACATAGCTTCAGACGAATGACAAGACCATTTCCCAGCAAAATATGAATCCCATTGTTATAACCCATCGATCTGTGAGTTTTGTAATGCGCTAGGTTTGGTACACAAGGTGTGGCTCATGCGTTAATTAAGCAAATAACATCCCAGCATGCTTAGGATCACGTATAAAAATGCTGGACAGGCCTGGTTGCCTATAATTATGGCTAGCATGGCTGCAAGAGGAGACCTCAGTGATTTTGAAAGAGGGGTGATTGTTGGGGCGCGTTTGGCAGGATCTTCAGTGACCAAGACAGCTCAACTTGCTGATGTTTCATGAGCAACGGTGTCTAAGGTGATGTCGGCATGGAACTTCGAGGGAAAGACATCATCAGCAAAGGGCAACAGTGGGTGGAAGCGCATATTCCAATCGTGATATCCATGCATTCATTTGAAGTGCAAGGCAAAACAGGCATGCAATTGCAGACTACATATTTCTACTGAGTGGTGCAGATGCACTGCACTCACTTTAGTGGTAGGAAGTCCCACCCCCTGGTTAGCAGAAAGTCAATGCTTGCTTTTTTTTTTTTAATCATCTCCAATTTTTTACCCCAGTTTTCTCCCCAATTTAGTCTACCCAATTATTATCTGTATCCTCGGCTCACCGCTCACAACCACCCTACTGACTCGGGAAACGGAGGCTGGAGCACGCGTCCTCCGAAACGTGCTCCTACCAGTCCATCATTTTTCACACTGCAGATCCACAGCGAGGCCACTAGACCTACAGTGCCGGAGGACAACACAGATCTGGAGACTCCACTGCAGAGCCACAGGCACCCTATAGGCCACAGAGGTCGCTGATGCACAGTGAGCTGTGGATTCCCATGCCAACCTAGGCCCTTCCATGCCCTGGCAGTGCTCAGCCAATTGTACGCTGCCCCCTAGGAACTCCTGGTCACGGTCGGCTGTGACATAACCTGGACTCAAACCTGTGATCCCCAGGCTATAGGGCACATCCACGTGGAGTGCCTTTGCTGGATGCGCCGCTCAGGCTCAAGTTGATCACTCCTGCATATATCTTCTTTTAGACCCTCATAGCGACAAACTTGCATATTTTTTAAGTCTTACTGGAAATATAATTGTAAGTTAATGTGGCAAAGCAAGAGCCCTGCCTTAAATAGTGTGGGTGTTTGTATGTGTTATTGTGGTTGTTGACAGGGATGGGGTTAAATCCCATCCATGCCAAAAATCTGTGAGAATGTAACTGCTCTAAAATAGAATAATTGGTGATAATTGAGAGCAGCCACATCCTATAAAAGGACAGCCCAGAGCTCCATTAGAGATGACCAGAGAGAGAGAGCAAGAGAGAGAGAGACTATTTCTATTTAAAAAACCCACCATGATAGTGCAAGACTTGGGTTAGGGGTTCTGTGTTCATGAGTTGTTTTTTGTTTAATCTTTTTCTTGTGGCTCGGTGAACTGTGTTTTTGTTTATAATTTGATTTAAAGAAGAGTAAACTTGCAGTTTCCTTTGGTGAGTTTGGGCAGAAGGTTGTATGTTGCCCTCTCCAAGAAGACGCTGAGCTGCTTGCCCAGAAAAGGGGTAACCCAAGAGTCCAGCACCCAAGATGGGTAAGTCAGTATGTCTAGCGTCCAAGAAGGAGAAGCCTGTGTGTCCAAACCCCAGGAGAGAGCCACGCTGGCCTCCAGAGACAGAAGGAAGAGCCGCGCCGGTCTCCAGCGCCGAGGGAGAGCCACACCGGTCTCCTTCATCGAGGGAGAGCCGCGCCGGTCTCCAGCGCTGAGGGAGAGCCGCACCGGTCTCCAGCACTGAGGGAGAGCTGTACCGATCTCCAGAGACCCAGGGAGAGTCGCGCCGGTCTCCAGCACCGAGGGAGAGCTGCACCGGTCTCCAGCACCAAGGGAGAGCTGTACCGGTCTCCAGAGACCCAGGGAGAGTCGCGCCGGTCTCCAGCACCGAGGGAGAGCTGCACCGGTCTCCAGCACCAAGGGAGAGCTGTACCGGTCTCCAGAGACCCAGGGAGAGCCGCACCGGTCTTCAGCACCGAGGGAGAGCTACACCGATCTCCAGAGACCCAGGGAGAGCCGCACCGGTCTCCAGAGACCCAGGGAGAGCCGCACCGGTCTCCAGCACCGAGGGAGAGCCACACCGGTCTCCTTCATCGAGGGAGAGCCGCGCCGGTCTCCAGCGCCGAGGGAGAGCCGCACCGGTCTCCAGCACTGAGGGAGAGCTGTACCGATCTCCAGAGACCCAGGGAGAGTCGCGCCGGTCTCCAGCACCGAGGGAGAGCTGCACCGGTCTCCAGCACCAAGGGAGAGCTGTACCGGTCTCCAGAGACCCAGGGAGAGCCGCGCCGGTCTCCAGCACCGAGGGAGAGCTGCACCGGTCTCCAGCACCAAGGGAGAGCTGTACCGGTCTCCAGAGACCCAGGGAGAGCCGCACCGGTCTCCAGCACCGAGGGAGAGCCGCACTGGTCTCCAGAGACCCAGGGAGAGACGCTCCGGTCTCCAGCGCCGAGGGAGAGCTGCACCGGTCTTCAGCACCGAGGGAGAGAAACTTTCCTGTATTTTTATTTAAAGCTCACTGTTATAGTGCAAGACTTGGATGGGAGGTTTTCTGTTTAATTTTGTGTTTGTTTATCTTTTTTTTATTTTGGCTTGGTGAGCTGTGTTTTTGTTTAATTTGATCGAAAGAAAAATAAACTTGCAGTCACTTTTCTGCCTCCTGACCACCAGACACCCAGCCACACTACCACACTTAACAATTGATATTTCTGTAATAAAATTATTAAAGAAATACACACAAAGGAAAAAATTCTAAATAATGAAGATCGATCAACATTAATGACTTTGCAATCACAGCTAGACAAACTATATGAAGATAAAGCCACTGGGGCTTTTATTTGTTCTAAAGCAAAGTGGATTGAAAAGGGTGAAAATAATTATTTTAAGATTTAGAAAAGCAAAGGAAAATTAAAATAAAATTGTTAGTGAAATTTATAATTTTTGCAAAACTGTATATAATTCCACATTTTCTCACAGTGACTTAGATCATTGTTTTAATGCTATAGATTTTCTTATACCTCAAATTTATGAAGACTACAAAAATATTAAACTCATCTTGAAATCGGGGAACTAGACATTGCCATTAGACAGTTACCCAGCAGACAGTCACATGATGGGTTCACTGCTGAATTATTTCAATGATTTTGGTCAGATCTTAGGGAGTGTTTATTTTCGGCTTTCAGTGGTTGCATTGAATTAAACTCATTGTCTTATACTGTGAAACAAGGCCTTATAACTCTGTTACCTAAGACAGGTAAATACTTTATTTCTGGATAATTGGCATCCAATTACTTTAGGATCTGATTACAAGTTATAAGCCCAGGTTTGCCTTCATGAAAGGCAGGCATATTCATAATCCCACATGTCTAGTATTAGATATGATTATAGTGATTTAATGGAAAACAGGGTTATTATATACACTGGAACATCCATTCCTATTCAGAGCCCAAAATTCATTGGGGTTTGGTGAGAAGTGTATTAATACAGTTGAAGTAATGTTCTCAGATATTAATAGCTCTGTTTCCTTGAGTTCAGGAACCTCCCTGATTTGAAATTTCAAGAGGAATCAGATGGGGTTGCTCAATCTCCCCCCTCTTATTCATAGTGGCTGCTGAGTTACTGGCAATTCTAATTAAAAACTACCCTGATATACATGGGCTAAATGTTTTGGGTAAAACATTCATTACCAGCCAGTTTGCAGATGACACAACATTTTTTCTTAAGAACGACACACAAATGTCCAATGTTGGCTAAATTGCTGTGTTCGCTAAGACGTCAGATTTGTCTTAAAAAAATGTGACTGTATTCCTATTCATAAATGTGTGATAGACAGCATCACTATATTCCAATCAAAGATGAATATCAACAATAGACTGTAAAAAACTAAACTAGCACTCGGCTTTTGGTTACAGTGAGATGTCTCTATCTTTGGACGTATTCTCTTATCAAAAACAGAAGGGTTAGCCAGATTGACATACCCATCTCAGTGGTTGTACGTTTCCCCACAAAATATTAAGTGCATAAATTCTGTCATCTTTAAATGTATGTGGTGTAACAAAACCATTATATAAGAAAGTCAACTAGTAAAAGGTTATTCAGAGGGTGGGGTTGACTTGAAAGTGATAAAGTGGTTAAGGGCTTGTATACACAATAGTGATTCTATAAATCAATCAACCAATCTTTATTTTATATGGTGCCTTTCATAGTGGAGCACCATCACAAAGCGCTTTACAAGATACAGTAAAGAAAATCCATAATATTTCAAATACAGAGAAATGCATAATACATGATATACAGTTACAAAAAAAAAAAACAATGGATAATACATTATATACACTGGAAAGTACATAATATATGGTAGTAGCCTAATACATGAAATAGTACACTAAATACAGTGGAAAGTGCAAAATACACAAAATGGTACATTAAATACAGTGGAAAGTGCATAATACATGATAGTAACGTAATACGTGAAATAGTAGCATCAGCTAATAGCAGACATAAGGTTTAAGGAGCATGGAAAGCAAGAGAAAACAGAGAGTTGATTTAAAGCAAGCGACCGTGGGAGCATCATGCACCAAAGCTGGGAGAGTTCCAGAGTTGGATCTATGAAGTTAAATGAGCATTGTCCAAATGTGGTGCACTTTTGCTTGGGAATAACAAGCAGGCCAGAGTCGGAGGACTTCAGCTTGCTGGCAGGTACTCGAGGTCCTGTGTGATGAAGAGCATTGTATGTGAGCAGGAGAGTTTTTAACATAATCGTGAACTTTACAGGTAGCCAGTGAAACTGGGCAAGATGGACGGACGGACAGGGGGTGGGGGGTTGATGTGTTCACATTTTTTACATCTAGTAAGGATCCTGGAAGCAGCATTCTAAACTAGCTGCAGTCGGTTTATGGTGTGTGCCAGGATAACACCACATAGACCGTTTCAATAGTCGAGTCGAGAGGAGACAAATGCATGACAAAGTATCTCCGCATCTGGGAGGTAAAGGTAGGGATGGACTTTGGAGATGTTTTGAAGATGGTAGAAGGAAGATTTGACCACAGAGGAGATGTGGGCATCAAATGAGAGGTTGTTATCAAGAAGTACACCAAGGCTTCATACTGTGGGAGGAGGCAGCAGCAGACAGTTTCCGAGGTTTAGGGCAGCTATATTGAGATTCTTAAGTTGAGTTTTGGATCCTACTAGAAGGAGTTCAGCTTTGTTACTGTTCAGTTGAAAAAAATTGGGAGACATCTAGGCCTTGATGTATTGAGTGCAGGCTGAGAGCCAGACCCATGGCAGAGAGGCTACCAGGGTTGAGTTTTAAGTACAGCTGGGTGTCGTCAGCACAGGAGTGAAACATGAGGTTGTGTTGGTGGAAGAATGTAGATATCGAAGAGAAGGGACCCAAGAACAGATCCTTGGGGAACACCACAAGGTTTCATGTTCCAAATAATTTATTCAGAGAACTGGGAGGTTTGGAGGTCTTAATTAAATGTGATTATGACTTTTTAAGACTTCCCATACAATTATCAGACTCTTACAAACAGGCATTGCTATATTGAAAAGTGGTCTTTTCTCACAATTTTACACCTCACAACTCAATGCTATGGAATAATAGTGATCAAAATAAACAAGAAATCTGTGTTAAAAATTAATGCTGTGATAGAGATTTACTAGTTACGCAGGGTTTATATTTATGTTATAACGTTTTTGTACACAAATTCAACCTATTACTTACTAATAAATGAATAGTTATTAAAGCCATACCCAGGCCTTAGTACTCCTCATTAGAGGTTCACGTCAGTATTAAGTTAGTCCTACTTACTCATCCTTATTGATTAATGGTTTACACTTTCTAATAATAAAGATAATAACAAATGGCTTTGTGATGCTCTAGAAAACCATGAACCTTCTATTTAACCCATCCAATTCCACCACAAGCTAAAGAAACTCACTTTTAAATTATTAGCTCTGTATGTCTACTCAGAAAAGTTTTCGTTTTGAAAATCACGCTTGTGTATTTTGTCTCTCTAATATTAAATCTCTGAACACTTATTTTATTCCTGGCCTCTACTAAACAGGTCTGGAATGGAAGTCATACTTGGTTGTCTATAAAAATTTTAAAAGTTCCAAATTTGATGTATGATGACGTTATATGGTATTTTAATGCAACCTGTAATAATGACATTTTATTTATTGTAAATCTGGTTATCATTTTTCATTCACGACTTACAGCCTTCATTCATAGCTGTTACTCATGAGATAAAATGATGTAAAATCTCTCAAAATGGTCAATTCTAAACTAGCATGTAAGTCACGTGATTTGATAACCCAATACCTCCTTATGTAATGGGGTTATACAGTTTACAATGTCTACATGTTACTCATCTCCATAACAAGTCAGTAATGCAATCTGAACCCCTGGTAATGACTATTGTATTTCTTCTTTCTTCTCATGTTCCTTTCCAACATGTTCCTCATTTGTACTGGAATTTCTTCACTGTTAAAAATAAACATATATATATATATATATATATATATATATATATATATATATATATATATATATATATATATATATATATACACACATATATACACACACACATATATTAGAGTATATAATGACAGTCTGTATATGTGATGTCACAGAACGAAAACGAGACCGGCGATTCTCTGACCTGACTTGACCCGGATACAGAGCCTGGGAGCTAAATACTTCTACCAAACAGAAGCTCAAACAAAAGAATTAGGAGTTTCCTGCTTAGCCTACTCTTGGTAAACAGATGACAGATTTAGTATATTCCCGCAAATTACAACCTAGTCCCGCCCGCAACAAAGTTCATGTTTCCTGCCCCCACCCAGTATCGTGTCCTGGAGCCCACGGCGGCTCCGGTCCACGCTTTGTTTGAAGTCTCCATGGTTATATCTTCATCCTCCCGATCCTTTGTAAGTCTCCATGGTTATATCTTCATCCTCCCGATCCTTTGTAAGTCTCCATGGTTATATCTTCATCCTCCCGATCCTTTGTAAGTCTCCATGGTTATATCTTCATCCTCCCGATCCTTTGTAAGTCTCCATGGTTATATCTTCATCCTCCCGATCCTTTGTAAGTCTCCATGGTTATATCTTCATCCTCCCGATCCTTTGTAAGTCTCCATGGTTACATCCTCATCCTCCCGATCCTTTGACTGTTTCCGTGCCCGAGTCCCGCGCAGTGGTTTTAAATGCTGCCAACAAGATCCCTCAAGCAACCAATCATGGCTTGACATGTTGAAACACTCGGACCAATGGCAGGCTAGAGCAAGACTCCGATAGAAACGCCTTGGAGGCAGCGCCGGTTCCAGCGACGTGGGGTGTGTGGCTGTACAGCACGACAGAGTGGGAAAAAGGGAAATAGCGAAAGCTCACTATGATAACAAAAAAACTATTGCTTCATTAATGGCATTGCCATTCTGGTAATGTTTCTTATTCGTAGAATGTATGCTGCGTTTTTAACTGGCCGTTCAGCTAACATTTTGACATAATATTTTAAACGTAAATGTTGCAACGCGGTTATAAGTCCTAACGAAAGTGTTATTTTAGCACGAAAAGTTCAAACACAATAATATCACTAATCACCCCAAATAAAGAAACTGAATTTTCGAAGGTTTCATGTAATTCACCACCAGCAGGGCTAAATAAATTCCTGTTGCTGGTGTCAGGTTATTTGCATATGGACTTCCGCCCGACACAGACCGGGTTTGCATCAGGCAAGAGGAGTCTGATGAAGATATGGCACACTGGAGGCATAACATCTTGACATAAAGTTTTCTGTTCAAGTGTGGAGAAGTTTTGGACGAGGGAGTTAAGACTTTTTATATGATTTTAAAACTGTGGACGCGTTTTGCAGAGCAAATACATGTTTTCCTGTGTTTTTCGTAGAGGATTCGGCATGACCCTTCTATCTACAGAGAAGACGGATCTGCACCAACTGCGTGTTCAATATGTTAACACCACGGAAACTCATATATCTGGAGATACCATGAATATCAGGCCTTAATTAAATCATAAGGATTACTGTTACATTTTGAATATACAGGACAGGATCTGTCAGCGCATTGACAGCACGTATTTTCTGCTTTGTTACCCTACAGACTGTACAAGATGTTCGCTACTTTTTATTTTTGTTTTAATTTGAAGATGCAAGTCTGCATTAGCATTACTTCTGTGTATTTATTTTGATGTTTTGTTACTTTTTTTCGAGGTATTCGTTGTACCACGATATAAACAGCACTGGGATATTTTCACTTTGGCTGGAGTTTTTATGTTTTCACTTGCCTTTCTTTTTAGTAAACGTTCCATTTTAACGACATATGCTTTTTACATAGTACATTTTCTTAACATCTCTTTATTGTGATATAGATGGTCTTTTTTTATTATATATCAGACACATGATCATTTAAAAAGTGGTATAAAGTATACACGCTGTGGATTTCGTTCTTTTCTGTACTGGATTGATTCCCACTTTCTATTCAAACCGCAATCGATCACATTGTTTCTGAAGCCTGCGAATAAGTCGTTGATACATTTTTTTTTTCGCAGAAAGGGATTGAAAGGCTCTTTCTGTTAGCGATGATTTTCTTCACTCAGCCTATACTAACTGTGGTGCTACATGGATTCCTCGTTTCTGCAGTATTCGGATCGGAGGTTTATTCTAACAACCAGGCAAAACGAGCCACGTCTGACAATACAGCCTTTCCTACAGGTAAATATAATTTACGTGGACCAGTAATGTGATTCTGATGTTTACGGGTACACTGATTAATGGTAAGTGTTTATTTCACAACCAGGAACTATATTCAAATGTTCTAACATAGCCGTAAGTATGATTGAGTGCATATGGATATACTAATTGTTTTGCATTGCTTCAGCAACAACTATGTGCTGTGGCTATAACGTTACCTCAAAAGCAAAAAACAAGCTGTTTTATTTGTTCCACTGTTGTGTACTGGTACATCGTCAGAAAGTGGTACACATACCAAAATATGGCCTGTGTAATGTCAGCAAGTGGTACTCTATCAGATTTTAGTAATTGTGCAATCAATTGTGCCCTGATGTGTGTTTCTCTAATGTGAAAAGGAGATACATTGTTCACTTTCTAATGAGTGTTTTGCAGCTGTGCCTAAGTGGTACATGCTTATTTAACCCTTTCAGGACCAAGCATTTTTAAGTGGGATGCTCCCCCAGGACCAGGCATTTTTTTTGGCTGTATTTGACGCTCTTCCTATAAAATGTCACTAAAAATCAATTATGAAGTACTTAAATATTTATAATATTTAGGTTTGGTTTATATAAAGTATTTTTTGTTATGTATTCTGCTTAGAGATACATGGATTAAAAAATTGTTATTCTATGACCCGGCAGACGTTACAATACTTCATGAAAGTTTTGTTGAAAAATATTGATGTCTGGGCAAATTACAAGACATTGTTTCACCTGGGTGATTGCAATGACATAATACACGTTTATTCTCAGAGTCTTTATAAGCAATAATGGATACTACTGTCGATTTTATTTTCTCAAAATAAATACTTATTCATAAAATAGTTATTAATTCTGTTGCGGGAGTTTCCATATTGTTACATTTTCTTTGCACACTGTACAGTAGCTATGTTTTATTTCTATCCCGGGTTAGTTTAAGTCGTCCTGATTTAGCGCCCTCCTCCGTACAAAGCAATAGAGATTTGTAGGAAAAACACAAAACAAAAGTTAATTATACATATTTTTTGCAAACTTAAACTGGAAACAATGAATTTCTCTAAAACGAAGAAGAAAATTATGATTAATTCAATTGAAGACCAAAAGCAGCATAAGGTACCAGATTTGAACGGGCACTTGTGTTTTCAAAGCAGTACCTGAAAATAACACTACACCTGTCTCTTGAGAACACTGTATGTGCTGCATATTCTGAACTATATCCTAGACATGAATTTGGGATAGAGAGATAACCCATAAGTCAGAATATTCAACACTAAACATATAGTATGAAAGTAATATATTGCTACTACGACTACTGTGTTACCCGCCTTTATCTACTGATGATAATAATATTAAGACTTAAACTCATAAAAAGTGTGGGTTAGAAGTGCAAATGGCAGTATTTAGTGACAAGCGGACTGAGTTGTTTGCATTAGAAATGCTTCTTGGGGGGGAATGCCATGTCATTTTAAATGGGATAAGTGTATGTGAGGAGATCATTATCCCTGAACATGCTTCCTTGATAGCAGCAGTGGCGAATTAGCAAATTCACAAGCTCCCCTAACATGGATGCTTAAAATAGTTCATCATTTGGAATCTGTGATGTAAATGAAAAAATGCAGTTAAAGGACAGTTCTGCTCTGACGTGTTCGATTCGGTTGTGAAACACTCGTGGGAGAGTGGAAAAAATGAGAAAATTTGAGGACTCAATATAAAAAGATATTCTCGGCACAGGAGGCTTATTTTATAGCTTGAATGTGGTAGCAGTTTCTTGATTCTGTAGGTGTTGGGTGTGTAGGACTCTTCTACAAGCTGCAGAGTAAACATCAACAGCACATATAGTGATAAACCACTTCCTCCTCACACCTTTATCTGAACACTGTACGTTATACTGTCGGCAGTTAAGAGACACAACGTATTTCTCTTTTCATTTTGTTCAAACGTTTTCTGATATTTACTGTGCAGATATAACATAAATTGCATTGACTTGCAAATGCTTGTCTGCTGAGCACACAATGTACAATCGTGGTATTTGCCATATGCAGTTTTCTACCAATACCCATTCAACACTGAACTTGAGGGTGTGTGTTGCCTGTGTTTCACTGTGAGAAACCAAACAGCAAGTCCTGGTACTGCACTAAAGTAAATTGCAGTATATGTGACATTTTAAAATTTAACAGTGGCTCTGCAGTAGAGCCAGAGTGTCTGAAAGGAAAGCATGTCTAGATGTGATTAGTGTTTTACAGAAGAGTTGCCAGTGAGCCAGGTTTATAGTTTGGATACTTTGTGGTTATCCCTCCATCGACTGAAATGGTCCATTTGGACCCCATGGATCTAAATTTCAAAATGCTTTGTCACCTTTTAAGGTGCCTGGCGCCAGCCTCTATAAACAGTTACAGCTTTGTGTTCATGCAGCAGTAATTTTGATACCCCTCATTAGAAAAGAAAAAAACTCCCCTTGTTCTGGTTAGGGGTTCACCCGGACCCCACATGATGTGAAATGACCAAACAGGTTAAGGTTAGAATCTTCTGTTTTGCAATTTGAACCTATCAGAATTTTTGCATTGTTTATTTTTTAACTATGGCAGGTGGCAGGGTAGGTTTAACTAAAGTTATAAAGCACTTTTTAATACTCTCTGGGTGTTAAACACACACACACACACACACAACACAATATATATATATATATATATATATATATATATATATATATATATATATATATATATATATATATATATATATGTAAACAACATTAAATTGTACAATAGTATTGACAAAAAATGTTTTAGTTAAGAGTTACAGGATCTTTCCAGTATTCTATTTTATTATTACTTTATGATTTTTGCATTAGCTACAACCTCTGCTAGAACATTAATTTATTCAGTTGTGTGTTTACTGTAGTCTTTGTTTCCATTCATCTGTGAAATGTTTGCTATATAGTCTGTACCAGGATAGGATTGATCTATACTGAGAAGTTATTTTAATACACTTGGCAATAAACTACTTTGTCCACACAAGTCTTCGCTATTCAGACAGATATGGTGTAATATCCTGACAGTCATCAATCAAACGAAAAAGCTGTCGTTGGTATTTCAAATTTTTACCCTTACTGTACATGCGCCTGTATGTGTGTGTGTGTGTGAGAGAGAGCTGGTCCCTTAGTAACAGCCTCTGGTGTCTAAGTGCACCTCAACCTGTGCTTCACCTTTTAACAGTTAAAGGTCTATTTCAAACAAATACAACATCCATTAACAATACCATCAGCAGTTGTCACATTTAAGCATAAAACCACATGTACAACCTTCATTGTGTGTTGGATTCTGAAGATTATGGTACTTTAAACTAAAGTACTTGAATTGTATACTGTAAATAGAAAATAACATTTGCATTTTAGGTGAGACTGAGATTGAGCTTTTATGTGGGCCTTACCTGCTTCGGGTTATAGACTTCTGAAGTTGTGTATACTGTAACTTGGCAATGGGATACTGTTAATCTTCTTGAACTGACTGCAACCTTGTCTAACCTTCACGTTTAAAGTACATATTTTAATTTATTTTAACCTAAGTTTACAGTGGGTTTACGTTATATAAAACTTTATTATTGGTTCTGTGGTTAATATTAAGGACAGAACTTTATTTTCTGATGTATTTGAAACAAGAGTCATGACTGGGAAAAAAAAAAAAAAAAGTTATTTTAATGGTGTATTTAGATTGATTGAAGAACTTTAATATTGGGTTTACGTGTAAAAAAAAATAAAAAAATAAAATAAAAATAAAAAGCTGTATTAAACTTTGTATGCTATTTTTGAACCATAATTTTTATTTAAGTGTACAGAACAAAATTTTCTCTGTCATAGGCAACACAATACAGTGGAATGCAAATATGTACTTCCTGAATGGAAAATTGTTATAACATGTTATTTGGGAGTTTAGCTTGTAAAGTGCTGCTTTGTTAACCTAAAGGGCGTGTGTCCTAAGGAACAGTCAGCATTACCAGTTTGGCAGGAGTATACAAAAGCAAAATACTAACCGTCAATTTAAAATGGATGCAACGGTTCTGTCGTTGTTCACACGAGAGATTACATTAGATATTCCCTCTTAACACATAACCTGTTTTGAGAAAGCCAAACATGACAGAATATATTGCTCCTAATAGGAACAGTCACACCAGCTGTCGCGCAAAGTGAGCGCATTTGTAAGTAGGGCTTTTTTTTTGTTTGGGTACTGGCCCTATTTGCTTTGGAACTGACCGGTATGAAACAGGAAGGTGTGTCTTTCATGTGGACACAGAGTTTATTATTGCCTTGTTTTGGTGTTGCTCCTTCAGCAAAGGACATTTTTTCCATTTAATACTCAAGATGAAGAGGTTATGGGCGATGTGGTTAAAGTCTAACAGTTTAAGAGACCAGCCCTGATTAAGCTGAAACTGTAGTTGGATGTAGTTTGGTTCAATGTATGTTTTTACCTTGACATTGACCTTCGCATTCCATGCAAATTGAGACATCACCACAGCAGGATTTTTTGCTGCAAGTACTGTAGCAACAGAGAGAACAGTGCAGTCACATTTCATTTTCCACTCTCACAGGCCTAGCATATTATTGACTGTTAGTCTCTTAATGTTAACCAGGAGTCTAAACAAGTTTGAGTGGGTTTTTTGAAAATCATGTTTTCAATGCTTCCAGGCTACAGTATTGTTAAGTTATGCTAAAAGGGGAAAGTTTTTAAATAGGGCTTTTCTTGGTCCCATTTTCTCAGGTCAATTATAAATGTAAGGTTAAATCTTTTTAAAATGTGTAAATAATTATGATTGGTAACATAAAAATGTACAGTATTGTAAAGTTCTAGGAGGTTTTCTTTTCTATTTCTAATTTTTTTTTATATCTTCAAGCTGTTTTCCTGCAACAGCTTGAAATGCCATTTCTTGGTTTTCCCATGTTTCCTGGTGTAGGACCAGAGGTCCATAGATGTTATGGTCTTGCATTGTCAAAGTCTTTCATGTTCTGTCTATCCATTAGCCACTCAAACCCGGAAAGCCACAGAAAATGTGTGGGTTTCTTCAACGGGTAAATGCAAAGTGTGAATCTTGCAAACTGATTACTGTATTTACAAATAACACTGGAAGGAAGAGATTTGGGATCTTTATGGGAGAAGTGCAAATCTAATCAAAATCAACTGAGCTATAACATGCCTTTGAATGTAGTTTAGCTTTAAAATGCAAACTTGTTAAAGGGGGAGAAGATGCCTGTCCTTTCATCTAAAATTACCTTTCAGGAATATAAACAAACTTGACATAGACTTTAACTGGAGAAGAATTTGCTGTAAACACCAATAAATTAAAGTTTAGAGTAAAACTGGATTGTGGGGTAGCACAAAATAACTAGATTTGGAATGGAATGTTTTGCACACAAGGGCCACCGTAGACATGTACTAAACAGTATACAGAATGTAGGAGAAGAAACATTGGTTTGACATTTTTTGTTAGTTCTCTAAGGATGCTGCAAAAATAATTTTTGCTAAATGAAAAATATAAACTTATATTGAATAAAAGAAAATATCATTAAAAATGGAGAAGTAACAAGTACTTTAAAATTAAAGCGTGGATAGGAGGGACCCTTATGGTGAACACTGTAACTGTCAGGAACTTTCATAGTTTACAAACTTGTGCCTGGATCAGTAGGGCAGGATTGAAAATGATAACTCCAGTGTTAATCAAGAAATCGGTATGCAGCACTGACTGTGACATTCTCAAGCGGTCAGTATGCCTATCTCGTTATTTAATAATCATGCTAACGTGATTTTCGAAGTTATGTTGATTTATGAAATAATGTTAATATCTGAATGAGCAGGGCTTCTTCCGACTATTGCATGGGAATTTAAAAGCATATCCTTGTTAATTGTCATAATTTATCAGGAGTTAATTTGCGCTTGGAAAAGGAGGGTTTTAATTAACAAAAGAGTATATAACTCACCTTGAAACAGAAATTTAACAGATTGATTCTAAATTCAATATTTGTAGTTATGAAAATATTTTAGCCTTTTCTGTACTTGTGGTTATAAATTAGATTTATTCACTTATTTTAACCATTTTAACCTTAGAGCGTTCGTTGTATTGCTAAAATTATACGTCTTTATTTGCACCCGGTGACCAAGAATTTATCAGCTGTAGCTAATTGAATTGTGCATAAGTATATTATGACAGCTGACATCCACTGTAGATTTTACTTTAATTATACAACTGAAATCTTGGTATAGAAAATGGCATATTAGATAATACAATAAAGTTTTCATGGATGATTGCGGATTTGCTTTTACAGTGGCTTGCGAAAGTATTGACCCCCCCTTGGCATTTTTCCTATTTTGCTGCCTTACAACCTGGAATTAAAATGGGTTTTTGGGGGGTTTGTATCATTTGATTTACACAACATGCCTACCACTTTGAAGATGCAAAATATTTTTTATTGTGAAACAAGCAAGAAATAAAACAAAAAAACAGAAAACTTGAGCGTGCATAAGTATTCACTCCCCCAAAGTCAATACTTTGTAGAGCCATCTTTTGCAGCAATTACGGCTGCAAGTCTCTTGGGGTATGTATCTATAAGCTTGGTACATCTAGCCACTGGGATTTTTGCCCATTCTTCAGGGCAAAACTGCTCCAGCTCCTTCAAGTTGGATGGGTTCTGCTGGTGTACAGCAATCTTTAAGTCATACCACAGAGTCTCAATTGGATTGAGGTCTGGGCTTTGACTAGGCCATTCCAAGACATTTAAATGTTTCCCCTTAAACCACTCGAGTGTTGCTTTAGCAGTATGCTTAGGGTCATTGACCTGCTGGAAGGTGAACCTCCGTCCCAGTCTCAAATCTCTGGAAGACTGAAACAGGTTTCCCTCAAGAATTTCCCTGTATTTAGCGCCATCCATTATTCCTTCAATTCTGACCAGTTTCCCAGTCCCTGCCGATGAAAAACATCCCCACAGCATGATGCTGCCACCACCATGCTTCACTGTGGGGATGGTGTTCTCGGGGTGATGAGAGGTGTTGGGTTTGCGCCAGACATAGAGTTTTCCTTGATGGCCAAAAAGCTCAGTTTTAGTCTCATCTGACCAGAGTACCTTCTTCCATATGTTTGGGGAGTCTCCCACATGCCTTTTGGTGAATACCAAACGTGTTTGCTTATTTTGTTCTTTAAGCAATGGCTTTTCTCTGGCCACTCTTCCGTAAAGCCTAGCTCTGTGGAGTGTACGGCTTAAAGTGGTCCTATGGACAGATACTCCAATCTCCGCTGTGGAGCTTTGCAGCTCCTTCAGGGTTATCTTTGGTCTCTTTGTTGCCTCTCTGATTAATGCCCTCCTTGCCTGGTCCGTGAGTTTTGGTGGGCAGCCCTCTCTTGCCAGGTTTGTTGTGGTGCCATATTCTTTCCATTTTTTTAATAATGGCTTTAATGGTGCTCCGTGGGATGTTCAAAGTTTCGGATATTTTTTTATAACCCAACCCTGATCTGTACTTCTCCACAACTTTGTCCCTGACCTGTTTGGAGAGCTCCTTGGTCTTGATGGTGCCGCTTGCTTGGTGGTGCCCCTTGCTTAGTGGTGTTGCAGACTCTGGGGCCTTTCAGAACAGGTGTATATAACACTTAGATTGCACACAGGTGGACTTTATTTAACTGTTTATCTGACTTCTGAAGGTAATTGGTTGCACCAGATATTATTTAGAGGCTTACTAGCAAAGGGGGTGAATACATAAGCACGCACACTTTTCCGTTATTTATTTTTTAGAATTTTTTGAAACAAGTTTTTTTTCCATTTCATTTCACCAATTTGGACTATTTATGTATGTCCATTACATCAAATCCAAATTTTAATTCCAGGTTGTAAGGCAACAAAATAGGAAAAATGCCAAGGGGGGTCAATACTTTTGCAAGCCACTGTAACACCAGTGTTTTATCTATACAAGAAGAAAGAGCAGGTGTCAAGAACACACAGTTTATTTATCGCACAGGCCAAAGATTAACAGAGAAAATGCATATTGTGTATTGGGTTGGGGATTTATCGTAATTGTAAAAGCTTAATAAATATATAATGAAGTTTTACATACATGGTATACATGTATAATAACTAACTACAAACACCAGTGACACTTGAAATGTATGTATCTATATATAGCTGTGACAGGGTCTTGCTCGTGTCAGGCATGTGGGTCGCCGCTGTCAAGCATACAGAGAGACAGACGCGCAGGTTTTATTCACACACAAACAGAAAACAAAAGTAAAATAAAGGTGGTAATGTGACGTTACCAGCGATGGTAACGCACAGAGGACTAATACAGCAAACTGTACAAAAAGTGCAAAATAAAACACAATACCACAAACTATAAATCAAAAGGTGCCGTGAAAACGGCAGGCCTTGCAGCAGCCCCGATCAATCTCCCGCGGATGTTTTTAAACTGACGGACACTCAGTCGAGACCTGCCCACCTGCTGATTGAGAACCAGCACAGCCAATCACTTGCTGCCCTTCCCTCAACCAAGCATAGCAGGCAGCAAGTCTCAATCGAACGCCCGTCTGTAAACAATAATTCAGTCAAACAAATCAAGTCCCAAAACGACACAAAATAAACCCATTCCCACATATAAACCACACCAACACTAATTTACCACTGTGCAGGGCAATCGCACTGCCACAATGACCTAAAATCCTACTTAAATACATACAAAGTAGATATCATCATAAGAAAATACATTCCAACCAACATACATAGATGGCTTACTGTATTTTTTCTTTTTAACCAAAAAAAGCAAAGTTAAGATTAAATGAGTTGTATATGTGGCAAAATATTCCTCTGAATGAGGGTAAAATTACTAATGGGGTTTAATTGTTTTTTTAATTGTTTTTTTAATCCGTGCCTACTCACGCACATGCACAATTTTATATGAGGTTTTAGAAATCATTCATACAATAGATATTTCCATTTGGCTGCTGCAAGCTAGTGGGAGAGCCGTCTCCCTCTGCGCTAGTAGTTTCCATAACAGCAAATTCTGCTTCTATTAATTTCTCTTGAACTTCTTAGCATGCATTTTGATTAGCAAGTCCCCCTTATTTAGTCGTTGAGACAGGAAATGATATGTGACCCGCGACAGTTGAGCTTTTTAACAAGAAATGTTTTCATTAATGACCTCATAGACTCACATTTCACTTGCTACTAAAGCTGTCGTTACTATAGCCCAAGTTCTATACAATAACGCTGGCTTTTGAAAGGCGTGGTTGTAGTGTCTTATAAAGTAGTTTTATCAGATTGTGTTTTGGTATAGTTCAAGAAAATGCTGACTTTACAGGAATGTGTCTGTTTTACATTACTTACAGCCAGATTTTCTTCCGATTTTCTGCTTGTGTTACTAGTACTTGACAGCTCTGATATGCAAAAATGACCTTTTGATTAGATTTATGTTTACAACATACAACAATTAGTCCTGTGTTCCTCTAGTAGTGTGTGTTTTTTTTTGTGTGTGTTGACCTACAGTATGTTTTAGAATTGCTCTTTTTAAATGATTAAGAATATTAGTATTGCTAGATAGCATGTGGAATATGCTGTTGTGGGTTGCCTCAGTTCCTCTAATTTTAAATTGTATGCAGCGAGTGCAGGTAGCTACAGTAAGAAGTGTATTGATTTAGCAGCACTGAAACTATGAGTTTGGACTTCTTACCATTCTGGTAGACAATCATGGAGACTGAGTTAATAGTCACACTAGTCAAGGTAGGTATACATATGTATATATGATATATATATATATATATATATATATATCTATATATATAATATATATATTTATATATAGCCATAATTTGCCATAATTTCCAAACATTCTAGGCAAATTCTGTTTGTACTGATTTTCATCCACTAATTTATCCCATTTTTATTTTTTATTAGTTTTTTTTAAATGTAGTCATCTCCAATTTTTTACCCCGGTTTTTCTTCCTAATTTGGTGTGCCCAATTATTATTTGTATCCTCGGCTCACCGCTCGCAACCCCCCTGCTGACTCGGGGGAACTGAGGCTGGAGCACGCGTCCTCCAAAACGTGCTCCTGCCAGTCTGTCATTTTCTCGCACTGTGGATCCACAGCGAGGCCACCAGACCTATAGTGCCGGAGGACAACACAGATCCGGAGGCTCAACTGCAGAACCACAGGGGTCGCTGATGCGCCGTGAGCTGTGGATTCCCCTGCTGACCTAGACCCACCGTACCCGGGTTAGGGTTAGGCCAATTGTGCTCCGCCTCTTAGGAACTCCCGGTCACGGTCGAACCTGCGATCCCCAGAATACAGGGCACATCCGCGTGTTGCTGGATGCGCCACTCGGGAGTCCCCACAGTCTTGTGAAGCAACGTTAATTAAAAGTTGGCCGCGCTGACATACTGTTGCATTGTACTGCTTGTGATTGAAGGCTACATTTTGTGAATCGCTTCTCTGCTTTTGACTACACCAGTACTGTACATACCCAGACCATTGATTATTAGCATGTGTCATTTATTTCAAACAGTTAGTACATCTGAAAATGTGTACACTGAGATAGCAGAGTGCATGGTGGTAGCAATTTTTTTTTGTGGTAGTTTAAACTTTCAGTGAAAGGATAATTTGAAATCAGGGTAAGCCACATGGCTGTAATGAAAGGCATCAGCAACACTTGACTGAACATCCCATTAGAAGTGTTGATGTTTCAGATTTCCACTGCACATTATACCTGGTCGGGTGCAGAACTAGGTGGGTTCTTGAGCCATGTCACTATTTAATGGAAACTACTGGTAAAGTCTAAATGGCTCTACTGTGCTTCCTTACCCTTTGTGAACACATTTTAATTCATGCTTAAAGACTTCAAATCCAAAGTTTCACCTATAACCTGAGTATCATTGCTACTGCATGATAATTGTTTGCGAGCAACTATTGTAACTAACAGTTACAAAACAAGAGCATGGATGAATATGTCTTAAGCTTCCACAATGTCCTTGATGTGGGGGATAATAAGAAAATACATGTTACAAGAAACATTGCATTCTTCAACAGATCATTCTTCGACTTTCCCTCCGTTTCTGAATGTTTCATATGTATGTTTCATATTGATGATCGCTGAGCAATCTTGCTTGTAAAATGTGTTTTATTTTTAAAACTTTGTGGAGGTGGTAAAGAAGAGCTGTAATACAAAAAACATTTGAAGAACATTTACAACCATACAAAAAGAACTGAAGAATTTAAACTACCAATAATTCATCAGTTTAAAGGGGTATGAGTTGTTATTGTATGTGTTACCTGATAACCTGTGGTAGGATTCATTTTATATGTTTAGTATTGCTGTATAGTATCTCATCAATTAGTTTTTGTTCTATATAGCAATAATGTACATACTGTACCTGATGATAACTGAGTCCTGTTGCCTGAGGTCCCTCCAACAAAGTTTGTCAGATCTTTTGATTACAACTGACTTATAGGGTCGTAATTTCCAAAATAAATTGAAAAGTCATGTGAGGAACAGTCCATTAACACAAACTAAACTTTGTGTACAGTCATATTAACATGGGGTTTCTCTCATTTATTTACTTATTTATTTTAAAGGGTGAAAAAGTATGCAAATTATTGAAGAGTAAATTGCCTCAATTTGGGTTTTACTGTCCTCTTAACATTTGATAATGTTTGCAAACCGGAGCAGCTTTTCTGTTGCATTGCCTGCCATAGGCATACAGCTCAGGTTTGTACGGGTTCTATCTCCACACTAAAAAGTAGTAGGTGAACTCAGTATTTGGGTATGTGTTAAGAACCACTCAGGAATGCTTGTACATATCATAAATAAGGCAAAGGGGCAGTAACACGCTTTGACATTTTTTTTTTTTTTTTATCTGACAGTAATTCGCTGTTTTCACATCTTTTTAAATAAATAGCTACACAGTTGCTGTTGTACAGTAAAAGCTGAGAATTTGTCATGAGTTACAAATCAGTAAAAAGTAAAGCTATAGAGCCTTGTTCAGGTGTGGACCGTGTAGTTAACCCTTTAGTAGATTGTAGTCTTGGTTGAACCTGCATAGCAAATCTTTAAACTATTTCAAATTCGAGCCTATATACAACATTTAGGTGTAAGCTGAGAAAATATTTATTGGTTATGAATCATTGGATGGTTTTAACCTTCCTGGTTATGTAATGTACAGTATACTGACAAGCAAATTAAAATGAGCTTTTTATTTTGTACTGACAACAATTTACATAGTTACTGTAGAGTTTAGAGGTTACTGTAACTCCTATAAAAAACTCCAGAAATAACCCTTTCTGCCCCCCCCAGTACTTGTAACCATACCAAATTCAGATTTGTACATCCCTCCCCCAATATTGCCTTGGTGAAAGGGTTTGAGATTTTTAGTGTGTGTACAGGTATATGTGTGAGAGGTAATTTGAGTAAACTGTCACTCATTTATCCAGGGGTACAGATGTTATGACATCATCAGAATCATTGAAACAGAATCACTGAAACAAAATGCATAGCTTACCTTCGTGTAGTATAGCACATTGAAATACATAACATGAAAATAAATGTTCTGTAACTTCTCCTGGGTAATTAGCTTACCTTCGTGTCGTATAGCACATTGAAATACAACCAATACTTCCACATCCAACACTGAATGAAAATTGCCGACATTTGCCAAGCTTTTTGAGATGTTATAATAATAAAATAATGACTTGGTTAGCAAGGAGTTTGGTGATAAATCGAGTGATCAGGAGATGATTTATCAGTATGCATGACTATGAAGTAATATGTGATAAATACAGCGAACAAGGAGTGGGGCTTGGCTGGAGATGCAGTACTGAGTGCCATGCTGATATGCAGTGCCATTTAAACCTGTTTTACTGTGAATAAAATTACTTTTAAACAGTGCGTGCAAAATACACAGCTTGTGTGAAAATAAATTAGACCCAACGCGCCTGAGAGGCGCTGAATAACAGCTCTTTCAGGTATAGCACAGCATGTTAACTAACCGTAGTTTGGCAATACTAAGGTTCTGCCCATATTACCATTTTCATACCATGACGATAATATAAAAAATGTTGCAATATTCGATAATAACGTAATTTTTGAGGCCCCAACGCCACATATAGATTTGAGAACGTAACTTGACAACATACCCGCAGCCCACAAAAAAACATACGCAAAGTCAAAACCATGAGCCCCCCCAAAAAATAACACACGCAAAGTCAAAACCATGAGCCCCCCCAAAAAATAACATACGCAAAGTCAAAACCATGAGCCCCCCCAAAAAATAACACACGCAAAGTCAAAACCATGAGCCCCCTCAAAAAATAACATACGCAAAGTCAAAACCATGAGCCCCCCCAAAAAATAACATACGCAAAGTCAAAATCATGAGCCCCCCCAAAAAATAACATACGCAAAGTCAAAACCATGAGCCCCCCCAAAAAATAACATACGCAAAGTCAAAATCATGAGCCCCCCCAAAAAATAACATACGCAAAGTCAAAATCATGTACCCCCCCCAAAAAATAACACATGCAAAGTCAAAATCATGTGAGGCCCCCCGCCCCAAAAAATGGCCAAGTCAAAATTGAAGCACATCAACAAACGGAAAGGAAAATGAAATGACCAGCAATGGACGTTTTAACTAATTTAGTATGATTGCATTGTAGCTAGCGGTCAGTTGTTGAACGTTTTGAATTACAGTACATCCTCGCTATAATGCACTTCATTAAAACGAATCTTTGGCTATAACGAACCTGACCCCTGGACCCCAAATAATAATAATAATAATAATAATAATAATAATAATAATAATAATAATAATAATAATAATAATAAAAAGATAATATTGTTATGTATACTATGCAAGGTCTGTGAAGTGCAGGAACACTTGGAGTAGGAGCGGCTGTGTGTCACATCGGTTGAACAGCCTATGGGGGACAGGCATGGACCACAGGAGCTTCTGGTGACTGGCCATGAAGTGGGACGAGGCGGGACTAGCTGGGTCTAAAAACAGGGGGTGGTGGTTGTTGTTGTGAAGCAGAAAGAAGCGAATAAACAGAGACAGAATAGTTCCAAAGCGAACTGTTAATTGTTAGTTAACAACTGGCAGATTGTCTTTGATCAGGTATTAGTGTAATAAATATCGAGTTTGGCCCTGAATCGACTGAAGGCTCATTCTTACAGTGTTAAGATTTTTTGTTACAATATACACACACTGTCAACATCCCGGTCTGTACACATGGGAGGCCACCTCACAGTCAACTCTTTTGTCTTAATAAGAATGTGTGTGTAATCATGCCTCCGAAACAAACATCATTTTATGTTGCAGCAAATCTGAAAACTATATTGATCGTTTGAAAAAAAATGAGTAACGCAGTGTAGCAGGGCAGGAGCCCTGCACATGAAGAGTGGGTTTTGTGTGTAAATATTGTAAATAAGTGTGTAAATTGTTGTAATTAATTTAAGGAAGTACCTAATGCTCCTGGGATAGCCTGCCTGCTGTGTGTGATTGCCAGCTGCGGATAATCAGCAGGTAGGTGTGTTCCAGCACGGCATCGGGTATAAAGAGGTCCTGTTTGTTCACCTCGGGGCTGCAGCAAAGCCGCGGACAACGGGCAAAAGATCGTCCACGCTACCCGGACATGGAGAGCTGGCTGCGTGATCCTGATCGCCGTGAGAGTGACCCGGGATCAGAAGCGAAACCGCCAACTGCCCTGCTAGTAGTTGGAAGTCGGGGTTTGTTTATGATTGAACAGAAAAGATTAGTTCAGGGATTGTAAATCCCACTAATGTATAGTGAGCGAGGTGTATAGAGCGGGACCTCCATGTCTTAGGGAGTAGCGCACGCCGTTATTACGGCACCTTTATTTTGATAGTTTTTTGTGCTGTTTTATTTAGCGTTATTTTTTTGTACAGCTTGCTGTAGCAGTCCTCTGTGCGTTACCATCGTTGGTAACGTCACATGACCATTTGTATTTACTTTCACTTTCTGTTTGTATGTGAATAAATCCTGCGCGCCTGTGCCGGCGTTTCAACTTCAACCCCTGTCTTGATCTCCTGCCTGTCACTCAGCAGTGAATGCACACACCCAGAAGCAAGACCCTGTTACACGCAGGCATAGCTCTGTCATGAATATAGGTTGTCAAAGCATTTTGTTTTTTGGCTTCAGCAACCACGCAGCAAAGCAAAATTCATTTAAAAAAAAAAAAAAAAAATTTTTTGAAAAACTTGAGGCTCTGAATAACTTTTCTTTCATCTCAAACTTCATGTTGGGTTAATTTGGAATAATATCAATCTGGGATTCTTGCATGTTGGATTATAATCTGGTGCACTTTAAAACGATTCATGTCAGATTGATTTTTCAAAGTTCAGCTTCAATTTTTTTTTTTCCTTTTTTTTTTTTTTTTTTTGTTTTTTTTTTTTTTTTTTTTTTTTTTTTTTTTTTTTTTTTTTTTTTTTTTTTTTTTTTTTTTTTTTTTTTTTTTTTTTTTTTTTTTTTTTTTTTTTTTTTTTTTTTTTTTTTTTTTTTTTTTTTTTTTTTTTTTTTTTTTTTTTTTTTTTTTTTTTTTTTTTTTTTTTTTTTTTTTTTTTTTTTTTTTTTTTTTTTTTTTTTTTTTTTTTTTTTTTTTTTTTTTTTTTTTTTTTTTTTTTTTTTTTTTTTTTTTTTTTTTTTTTTTTTTTTTTTTTTTTTTTTTTTTTTTTTTTTTTTTTTTTTTTTTTTTTTTTTTTTTTTTTTTTTTTTTTTTTTTTTTTTTTTTTTTTTTTTTTTTTTTTTTTTTTTTTTTTTTTTTTTTTTTTTTTTTTTTTTTTTTTTTTTTTTTTTTTTTTTTTTTTTTTTTTTTTTTTTTTTTTTTTTTTTTTTTTTTTTTTTTTTTTTTTTTTTTTTTTTTTTTTTTTTTTTTTTTTTTTTTTTTTTTTTTTTTTTTTTTTTTTTTTTTTTTTTTTTTTTTTTTTTTTTTTTTTTTTTTTTTTTTTTTTTTTTTTTTTTTTTTTTTTTTTTTTTTTTTTTTTTTTTTTTTTTTTTTTTTTTTTTTTTTTTTTTTTTTTTTTTTTTTTTTTTTTTTTTTTTTTTTTTTTTTTTTTTTTTTTTTTTTTTTTTTTTTTTTTTTTTTTTTTTTTTTTTTTTTTTTTTTTTTTTTTTTTTTTTTTTTTTTTTTTTTTTTTTTTTTTTTTTTTTTTTTTTTTTTTTTTTTTTTTTTTTTTTTTTTTTTTTTTTTTTTTTTTTTTTTTTTTTTTTTTTTTTTTTTTTTTTTTTTTTTTTTTTTTTTTTTTTTTTTTTTTTTTTTTTTTTTTTTTTTTTTTTTTTTTTTTTTTTTTTTTTTTTTTTTTTTTTTTTTTTTTTTTTTTTTTTTTTTTTTTTTTTTTTTTTTTTTTTTTTTTTTTTTTTTTTTTTTTTTTTTTTTTTTTTTTTTTTTTTTTTTTTTTTTTTTTTTTTTTTTTTTTTTTTTTTTTTTTTTTTTTTTTTTTTTTTTTTTTTTTTTTTTTTTTTTTTTTTTTTTTTTTTTTTTTTTTTTTTTTTTTTTTTTTTTTTTTTTTTTTTTTTTTTTTTTTTTTTTTTTTTTTTTTTTTTTTTTTTTTTTTTTTTTTTTTTTTTTTTTTTTTTTTTTTTTTTTTTTTTTTTTTTTTTTTTTTTTTTTTTTTTTTTTTTTTTTTTTTTTTTTTTTTTTTTTTTTTTTTTTTTTTTTTTTTTTTTTTTTTTTTTTTTTTTTTTTTTTTTTTTTTTTTTTTTTTTTTTTTTTTTTTTTTTTTTTTTTTTTTTTTTTTTTTTTTTTTTTTTTTTTTTTTTTTTTTTTTTTTTTTTTTTTTTTTTTTTTTTTTTTTTTTTTTTTTTTTTTTTTTTTTTTTTTTTTTTTTTTTTTTTTTTTTTTTTTTTTTTTTTTTTTTTTTTTTTTTTTTTTTTTTTTTTTTTTTTTTTTTTTTTTTTTTTTTTTTTTTTTTTTTTTTTTTTTTTTTTTTTTTTTTTTTTTTTTTTTTTTTTTTTTTTTTTTTTTTTTTTTTTTTTTTTTTTTTTTTTTTTTTTTTTTTTTTTTTTTTTTTTTTTTTTTTTTTTTTTTTTTTTTTTTTTTTTTTTTTTTTTTTTTTTTTTTTTTTTTTTTTTTTTTTTTTTTTTTTTTTTTTTTTTTTTTTTTTTTTTTTTTTTTTTTTTTTTTTTTTTTTTTTTTTTTTTTTTTTTTTTTTTTTTTTTTTTTTTTTTTTTTTTTTTTTTTTTTTTTTTTTTTTTTTTTTTTTTTTTTTTTTTTTTTTTTTTTTTTTTTTTTTTTTTTTTTTTTTTTTTTTTTTTTTTTTTTTTTTTTTTTTTTTTTTTTTTTTTTTTTTTTTTTTTTTTTTTTTTTTTTTTTTTTTTTTTTTTTTTTTTTTTTTTTTTTTTTTTTTTTTTTTTTTTTTTTTTTTTTTTTTTTTTTTTTTTTTTTTTTTTTTTTTTTTTTTTTTTTTTTTTTTTTTTTTTTTTTTTTTTTTTTTTTTTTTTTTTTTTTTTTTTTTTTTTTTTTTTTTTTTTTTTTTTTTTTTTTTTTTTTTTTTTTTTTTTTTTTTTTTTTTTTTTTTTTTTTTTTTTTTTTTTTTTTTTTTTTTTTTTTTTTTTTTTTTTTTTTTTTTTTTTTTTTTTTTTTTTTTTTTTTTTTTTTTTTTTTTTTTTTTTTTTTTTTTTTTTTTTTTTTTTTTTTTTTTTTTTTTTTTTTTTTTTTTTTTTTTTTTTTTTTTTTTTTTTTTTTTTTTTTTTTTTTTTTTTTTTTTTTTTTTTTTTTTTTTTTTTTTTTTTTTTTTTTTTTTTTTTTTTTTTTTTTTTTTTTTTTTTTTTTTTTTTTTTTTTTTTTTTTTTTTTTTTTTTTTTTTTTTTTTTTTTTTTTTTTTTTTTTTTTTTTTTTTTTTTTTTTTTTTTTTTTTTTTTTTTTTTTTTTTTTTTTTTTTTTTTTTTTTTTTTTTTTTTTTTTTTTTTTTTTTTTTTTTTTTTTTTTTTTTTTTTTTTTTTTTTTTTTTTTTTTTTTTTTTTTTTTTTTTTTTTTTTTTTTTTTTTTTTTTTTTTTTTTTTTTTTTTTTTTTTTTTTTTTTTTTTTTTTTTTTTTTTTTTTTTTTTTTTTTTTTTTTTTTTTTTTTTTTTTTTTTTTTTTTTTTTTTTTTTTTTTTTTTTTTTTTTTTTTTTTTTTTTTTTTTTTTTTTTTTTTTTTTTTTTTTTTTTTTTTTTTTTTTTTTTTTTTTTTTTTTTTTTTTTTTTTTTTTTTTTTTTTTTTTTTTTTTTTTTTTTTTTTTTTTTTTTTTTTTTTTTTTTTTTTTTTTTTTTTTTTTTTTTTTTTTTTTTTTTTTTTTTTTTTTTTTTTTTTTTTTTTTTTTTTTTTTTTTTTTTTTTTTTTTTTTTTTTTTTTTTTTTTTTTTTTTTTTTTTTTTTTTTTTTTTTTTTTTTTTTTTTTTTTTTTTTTTTTTTTTTTTTTTTTTTTTTTTTTTTTTTTTTTTTTTTTTTTTTTTTTTTTTTTTTTTTTTTTTTTTTTTTTTTTTTTTTTTTTTTTTTTTTTTTTTTTTTTTTTTTTTTTTTTTTTTTTTTTTTTTTTTTTTTTTTTTTTTTTTTTTTTTTTTTTTTTTTTTTTTTTTTTTTTTTTTTTTTTTTTTTTTTTTTTTTTTTTTTTTTTTTTTTTTTTTTTTTTTTTTTTTTTTTTTTTTTTTTTTTTTTTTTTTTTTTTTTTTTTTTTTTTTTTTTTTTTTTTTTTTTTTTTTTTTTTTTTTTTTTTTTTTTTTTTTTTTTTTTTTTTTTTTTTTTTTTTTTTTTTTTTTTTTTTTTTTTTTTTTTTTTTTTTTTTTTTTTTTTTTTTTTTTTTTTTTTTTTTTTTTTTTTTTTTTTTTTTTTTTTTTTTTTTTTTTTTTTTTTTTTTTTTTTTTTTTTTTTTTTTTTTTTTTTTTTTTTTTTTTTTTTTTTTTTTTTTTTTTTTTTTTTTTTTTTTTTTTTTTTTTTTTTTTTTTTTTTTTTTTTTTTTTTTTTTTTTTTTTTTTTTTTTTTTTTTTTTTTTTTTTTTTTTTTTTTTTTTTTTTTTTTTTTTTTTTTTTTTTTTTTTTTTTTTTTTTTTTTTTTTTTTTTTTTTTTTTTTTTTTTTTTTTTTTTTTTTTTTTTTTTTTTTTTTTTTTTTTTTTTTTTTTTTTTTTTTTTTTTTTTTTTTTTTTTTTTTTTTTTTTTTTTTTTTTTTTTTTTTTTTTTTTTTTTTTTTTTTTTTTTTTTTTTTTTTTTTTTTTTTTTTTTTTTTTTTTTTTTTTTTTTTTTTTTTTTTTTTTTTTTTTTTTTTTTTTTTTTTTTTTTTTTTTTTTTTTTTTTTTTTTTTTTTTTTTTTTTTTTTTTTTTTTTTTTTTTTTTTTTTTTTTTTTTTTTTTTTTTTTTTTTTTTTTTTTTTTTTTTTTTTTTTTTTTTTTTTTTTTTTTTTTTTTTTTTTTTTTTTTTTTTTTTTTTTTTTTTTTTTTTTTTTTTTTTTTTTTTTTTTTTTTTTTTTTTTTTTTTTTTTTTTTTTTTTTTTTTTTTTTTTTTTTTTTTTTTTTTTTTTTTTTTTTTTTTTTTTTTTTTTTTTTTTTTTTTTTTTTTTTTTTTTTTTTTTTTTTTTTTTTTTTTTTTTTTTTTTTTTTTTTTTTTTTTTTTTTTTTTTTTTTTTTTTTTTTTTTTTTTTTTTTTTTTTTTTTTTTTTTTTTTTTTTTTTTTTTTTTTTTTTTTTTTTTTTTTTTTTTTTTTTTTTTTTTTTTTTTTTTTTTTTTTTTTTTTTTTTTTTTTTTTTTTTTTTTTTTTTTTTTTTTTTTTTTTTTTTTTTTTTTTTTTTTTTTTTTTTTTTTTTTTTTTTTTTTTTTTTTTTTTTTTTTTTTTTTTTTTTTTTTTTTTTTTTTTTTTTTTTTTTTTTTTTTTTTTTTTTTTTTTTTTTTTTTTTTTTTTTTTTTTTTTTTTTTTTTTTTTTTTTTTTTTTTTTTTTTTTTTTTTTTTTTTTTTTTTTTTTTTTTTTTTTTTTTTTTTTTTTTTTTTTTTTTTTTTTTTTTTTTTTTTTTTTTTTTTTTTTTTTTTTTTTTTTTTTTTTTTTTTTTTTTTTTTTTTTTTTTTTTTTTTTTTTTTTTTTTTTTTTTTTTTTTTTTTTTTTTTTTTTTTTTTTTTTTTTTTTTTTTTTTTTTTTTTTTTTTTTTTTTTTTTTTTTTTTTTTTTTTTTTTTTTTTTTTTTTTTTTTTTTTTTTTTTTTTTTTTTTTTTTTTTTTTTTTTTTTTTTTTTTTTTTTTTTTTTTTTTTTTTTTTTTTTTTTTTTTTTTTTTTTTTTTTTTTTTTTTTTTTTTTTTTTTTTTTTTTTTTTTTTTTTTTTTTTTTTTTTTTTTTTTTTTTTTTTTTTTTTTTTTTTTTTTTTTTTTTTTTTTTTTTTTTTTTTTTTTTTTTTTTTTTTTTTTTTTTTTTTTTTTTTTTTTTTTTTTTTTTTTTTTTTTTTTTTTTTTTTTTTTTTTTTTTTTTTTTTTTTTTTTTTTTTTTTTTTTTTTTTTTTTTTTTTTTTTTTTTTTTTTTTTTTTTTTTTTTTTTTTTTTTTTTTTTTTTTTTTTTTTTTTTTTTTTTTTTTTTTTTTTTTTTTTTTTTTTTTTTTTTTTTTTTTTTTTTTTTTTTTTTTTTTTTTTTTTTTTTTTTTTTTTTTTTTTTTTTTTTTTTTTTTTTTTTTTTTTTTTTTTTTTTTTTTTTTTTTTTTTTTTTTTTTTTTTTTTTTTTTTTTTTTTTTTTTTTTTTTTTTTTTTTTTTTTTTTTTTTTTTTTTTTTTTTTTTTTTTTTTTTTTTTTTTTTTTTTTTTTTTTTTTTTTTTTTTTTTTTTTTTTTTTTTTTTTTTTTTTTTTTTTTTTTTTTTTTTTTTTTTTTTTTTTTTTTTTTTTTTTTTTTTTTTTTTTTTTTTTTTTTTTTTTTTTTTTTTTTTTTTTTTTTTTTTTTTTTTTTTTTTTTTTTTTTTTTTTTTTTTTTTTTTTTTTTTTTTTTTTTTTTTTTTTTTTTTTTTTTTTTTTTTTTTTTTTTTTGTTTTTTTTTTTTTTTTTTTTTTTTTTTTTTTTTTTTTTTTTTTTTTTTTTTTTTTTTTTTTTTTTTTTTTTTTTTTTTTTTTTGATTTTTTTTTTTTTTTTTTTTTTTTTTTTTTTTTTTTTTTTTTTTTTTTTTTTTTTTGTTTTTTTTTTTTTTTTTTTTTTTTTTTTTTTTTTTTTTTTTTTTTTTTTTCGCTATAACGAACCCCTCGACATAATGAACAAAGGCTTGGACCCCAACAGGGTGTAATGTCCATCTACTGTCTCTGAGAATGATTTTCCTGCGAACACTACCATGTCCTGTGTATTTATTTATTTATTTATAATTTCTTGCGTGTTTGCGTATGCCAAGCGACGAGCTTGCTCGACAACAATGTCTCAGATTTGCATCTTTTCACATTGAAGCATTAAGTTTAACAGTCTCATTTGATTGACAAAATTAAAAAAAAAAAAAATAATTTTACCTTACCTCATATTTGAACATAATGGGTCAATTGCAACAAATTTACAGAGTTAGTCCGGAGCTGCGTACTCCCTCTCCTGCTTGTTACATCCAAACGAACACACAAAATGTGGATAACGTTTCCAGTCTAAGACACGCCCTCCCCCCAACATCACACACACAAGCACACATACAGTTGAAAAGTAACAGTGGTCTTGTTCTAAACCTCCACACAGTTCTCTGGGGCGCTACAATGTTTTAGCACAGCATGGTATGAATGAATATATTGAATATAATGAATTTGTAACGTGTCTTATTTTATTAGTTATGTTTATTTAGGACTAGTGAAGATATATAGAAAAAACCATCCACATTTTCTAATAACGCGATATATGACAATATCGAATGTTGGCACAACCCTAGGCAATACCCTTATGAAAGGTCTTGAAGCTTCCGAGGAAATGGCAAGGCCTGCTTTGCAAAGCCATTCTTTGCTGCACACCTCTTCATTAGAACTGTTTCAGTTTAAACAGACCTCATAGGGTGGAGCTCAGCCTCAATGGAGCCATCCCCGGTATCTGTAAATGTACTGTTTGAGATGTAAGATATCGTAGGAAACATTTTAACCATCACTGGTAGAATAACACTGAATTGAAATGTACAAACACAATGGCAACTGAAAACAACTGACCAAGCCTACATTGAGAACCTCAAGACTCATTTTTACTTTTGTTTCAGAGAATGTCCAGGTTCCTTATACTGGACACTATATGTGAACAATACTTGTAAAGATTCAATAAAACTCTGTCAATTTGTAATGAGATAGCACAGTTTGGGGACGTCAGTTCAGGAAATCACTTTCTTGACAAGAGTTCCCATATTAGAGTCTGAATATTTCTTTTTTGCACTCTGCTGCTTGTTCTTGACTGTGCTTAAACCCCCTTTTGCTTTATTAGTCAGCTGCTCTTGCCTTTCTTTGTCTAACCCTTACTCTGAGGGGGTAGTAATCCTCTGGGTTTTAACACTTCACTTACAGCAGTTCACCCTGAGGTGATTTCCTGCCAGCAGCAGTCTGTAGAAGGAGGATGGGGTATGTTATTCATAGTGTTCCGCATTTCTGGTTTATTCCGAATTTTACAGAAAAGTTACAGGATTTTTTATTTATTTTTTTGCTGGATGTCGGTTTTTACTGATTAATACCCAATTTTGTGTCTTATTCAATATTTCCCAAGTGCTATTTTCTAGGAAATGCACAATATTTTGATTTAAAATTCTGTTTTATTTTGACTGACATTGTAATAAGCAACCCTACACAGTATCCTAGGATACAACAGACGTTTAATAACTTTCAAACGTGGTTCTCTGTCACTTCACAAACACTTTATCACCTGATTATGTTGGCCAGTCAAAGTCTGATTATGTGGTAATTGATGGCCGTAGTAACTACTAGCTTGATCAAAATCTAAATTGAAATACTTGCACGAAAACATAACATTTTTAGTGGATGAGGAATGGGGAGAAAATGTAAATCAGTTTATGAATATTCAAAAGAAAACTTTTATGTTTCAAAGCATACAAAAAGCAAGAATAGCAGAGTGTGTAAGATGAGGCAGAGCATGCATAGCGCTGTAAATACTGCTGCACTGAGGCACATGGTCACACAGACAATAAAAGAACCTACTGAAAAATAAGCGACACATTAAACTAAAACAAGAAAGTGAACAGAGACTAGCAATCCATTTATGAGGCTTTTACACATGCTTTAATAAAAGAGAGCGCAGAGTGACTGCGCTAATGAGTTTGTCAGAGCGCTGTGCTTTGCTGGACAGCCACTGTTTATTGCAGAGAGGTGTGCTGGTGACTTTGTGCGGCAGTACTGTCTGTCCCTCATCGAAAACACTGCCTAACACTGACAATCTAAATCGGCAGTATTTGACAGGAAATGGTGATGCTTTAGTTTGTAAACTTGTGGAACGCGTTGATGGAAATGTCCAGTGTTATTTTTGAAGCGTCCCCGATGGCTTGCACCGCCCTAATCAGAAACCAGAACTGCTGCGCATCATATTCCACATGTGAAGTGTGTATACTGAGATTTCTTCCCCCAATTTTTACTGATGTTTCAATTAAAAATTATTTATTACTGATTGTATCCCTTTTTTTAATATAGGTAAAATAAAAACAAAAACTCCAGGGATTTTTCTGAGTTTAAAGATAAAAATTGAAAATGCGGAACCCTAGTTATACATCAGGTTTAGTTAGGGATATGGAAGCACCAAAAACGTATGTCTTTTGACAAGTAAACCAAAACTGTTTGATACTTTTTAATATAGTTTATATAAATCCAGTAGCCCCTAGGCACATATATAGAAATGCATACAGCAATAAGGGCTATAAGTAATACAGGTGCCAACATGATTCGTTTTTGATGTGGTAACTTGTTTTTAGAATTATTTACTTTGTTTTCCCCTGTAAATGAAATAAATAAATATTTAGGCCTGTATTTTAGACTTGGGGTACTGTGTCCCACTCAATGTAAAACCAGGCATTTCTGAATGACATTTTTGACAGAAGGTGGCATGACACTTTTGGATGCTCCCTATGTGTGTTCAGCAAAGAATGACTGGCCCTTTAAGAGCATGTCTGCTATGAAACTATAGGAATTTGGCTTCCTGCCAGTTTTTACTGCACCGAAAAGAGAACTGGACACATTATACATCCAGCTACGGTGTAGACCGCTCAGGGTTACATTCCGTGCCTGGGCTGACCCAAAAAACATGAAAGTTTGAATCCAACATGTGTCTTGAGAAATTGGCATACAGCAACTATGAAAGTAAATGCAATACAGTGAAGTGGGCCAGCATGATAATGTATGACTGATCAAATAGAAAGCAGGCAGTACGGTTTTCAAAGATGTTCCTACTTGAAGTTGTACAGAATAGACATATGAGGTCACTTTGTAATTTCAACTTCAGCCACTGTGCTGTAATAGGTAATACTGTGCAGGCATTCTGTGATGTAATAGGTAATACTGTACAGGCATACTGTGCTGTAATAGGTAATACTGTACAGGCAAACTGTGCTGTAATAGGGAATACTGTGCAGGCATACTGTGCTGTAATAGGTAATACTGTGCAGGCATACTGTGCTGTAATAGCTAATACTATGCAGACAGTGTGATGTAATAGGTAAAACTGTGCAGGCATACTGTGCTGTAATAGGTAATACTGTACAGGCAAACTGTGCTGTAATAGGGAATACTGTGCAGGCATACTGTGCTGTAATAGCTAATACTATGCAGACAGTGTGATGTAATAGGTAAAACTGTGCAGGCATACTGTGCTGTAATAGGGAATACTGTACAGGCAAACTGTGCTGTAATAGGGAATACTGTGCAGGCATACTGTGCTGTAATAGCTAAGACTGCAGGCATACTGTGCTGTAATAGGTAAAACTGTGCAGGCATACTGTGCTGTAATAGGGAATACTGTGCAGGCATTCTGTGCTGTAATAGCTAATACTGTACAGGCATTCTGTGCTGTAATAGGTAATACTGTGCAGACATACCTGGATGTAATGGGTAATACTGTGCAGGCATGCTGTGATGTAATGGGTAATACTGTGCAGGCATAATGTGCTATAATAGGTAATACTGTGCAGACATACTGTGCTGTAATGGGTAATACTGTGCTGTAATAGGGAAAACAGCAGTTTGATTTGAAAGCAGTTGAAAAATAATTAAGAGCCACATGCATACCATTCCAATAAATGTGCACAAGTATACATTGTTGATTTTAGGATGTTTTCCTACTGAATAATTTAAAACTTGGATTTGAATTCCTTTTTATGTCCGGTGAAGTTAGATTTCTAGTTGATGCATAAGACTGTATTCACCCCACACACCTTGCTGGTGGTCTTAATGAGTGAATGCAGCTTAAGTGAATGCAACAGGGTGGCGCTGTTTTTATTCACAAATACATGTTTTGTACTTTTTTGTTGTTTGAATATACCTGCTTTTATCGTATTTCTGTTGCATCAACAGAACTTGCAAGTGATGCACACATACATTGGCGGCTGTCGTAGTGATGTCGTGGGTCTTCTTGTTTTCTTTACACTAAGGAATGTTTAAATGTTTAAACATGTAAATTCTAATACGTGATACGTGAATTTGAATACTTCAAGTTATTTAGTATTACGTGATTGCACAATAACTTAATATATTACTTGATTGTGTGTTAATTTGGCATTTAGGATTTGTTTGGGAGGTTTATGTACACTAGTACAGTATGTAAAGGAGAGTGGTGTTTGAACACTTGAAATTGTAATGCTCAAGTACTCGTCTCGAGCAACAATAGACCTCAAAAACCCCACTACTACTATCAAAGAACACAAACTTTTAAATCTGTGAGGCTTCAATATCAGTCACAGTGCTCTTTAAAATTCCAAAATATTATATTATTTTATCACGAGTAATTACCTTTTTCAAAAGTGAAAGTATGTCCATCTTTTTTCAATTGTAAGCACTTCCTCTTTCCTGTAGTAATTTTGCATTAGTGCTGTACAGTGGGAGGTGGTGTGTATGGTTTTTTTTTTTTTTAACCATATAATTTTGGGCAAAGTTACTTATAACCAAAAAAAAAAAAAAAAAACGGAACCGGTTCCTGTTTTTTTTGTTGTTAAATGAACCTTTAAGAAACACCCTATTCTAAAAACATTATACTATCTGAAATGTGTTCAATAATATGTATGTATATAGTTATATCTCCACTAGCAACTTTAATTACAACCATAAATATACACATTTCAATGTATACTTTGATGTGTACATGGTTTTTTGTAGTTAAGTCTTTGGGATGTTAAAACGTTATTTACTTTTTTAGGGTTTATTTGCTTAAATACTAACCAGGGCTGTCAGTATCAGAATAGTAATATAAACAGTGTGTGTGTATAGATATGGTTTAAACACTGACATTGCAAAGTGTTTAAACATTCAGAAAAATGTACAGTACTGTACCTATTATTGCCAAGCAGTACATGAATAGAAAGGTAGCAACATTATGCTGTGCTTTACTGTTAAAACGTCAGTCTCCCTCAATCCTTTTACATTTTACAGTAAAATGCTTAATTCTTCTGTAGCACTCAGTGTTGCAGTCCATTTCATATAGCTCATGTTTTTATTATCTGCTCATAAGTTTCTGACAGGGTAGCTGAGTGGTGAGGTCAGGCCATATGCAGGAAGAAACACAGGCAAAGGTACTACGGTGCAAAAAGATGGTACTGCGGTGTTAGTTTTAACGCAAAAATAAGTGTTTTACAAAAACAATGCCCACAGAGCAAAACAAAAAGACAGACAAAAACAAATCACAAACACTAATCACTTCACTGATCCTTTATAGTATCTGTATTTTAGTTTTGTTTTTTCTCTTGCTCCCGTTCTCTCCTCTGAACACCCTTCCGGAGTGCAGAGAGCTGCCGGCTGTTATGCAGGTGAACATCTCCCAATTAGCAATAAATTAAACAATTAATTAACAGGGAGATGGCCACCTTCTGCACAAGGTTTTTTTAATAGTGGATGGGGCTTCCCATCCACACTACCAAACAGTACAAAAACAAAACATTTGATTACGCTGTCATATTTACAATAAGTAAATCATAATACAAAAATAAATACAAATTGTGCACCCGGGCGAGGATTACCCCATTCTAAATAAATACTAAATCAAAACAATAGTGTGGCACCTCGCTCGTCCTCCACAATTAAAAAGATTTTATAGCATGGCTTTGCCCTGCTCCCTTTTAATAATGTACAGGGCTGTCTCCTGCTGCCCTGCTACAGTGTCTATTAGGCAAATAAGCAATGGTAAAGGTTATTATAAAAACTGAATGCTTTGCTGATGCCAGATGCTTACACAGATGAGTAAGAAGGCTGTAACTGAAAACATTGTAAGCCTCAGGGAGAGTCCCTATCCTCCCCAGCGAATGATATTTGCGTCTTAATAGCTGCTGATGATCTGAAATCCTAGACCCTTGAGAATCTTTATTTACGCTCTTTTATCAGCTGGATGTCTAAATGAATGATGGGCTCCCAGGACAGTTTCAGTTAAAGGGGAAGTACCACGCATCTATGTAGTGGCATGTCTATATAATTCCTGTGCTCCACCAGTGATAACTGTGTTAGTTACAATACCATCCTGTGGCAGTGTGCCCTCCCCCTATGTGTATTTGTGTGTTATGTGTTGCGTGTGGTGTGTTAATGTTGGTGTATATGGTATAGGGTCTGTGTAGCATGAGTGATTTAAAATATATAGTTGTATTTATGCACTTCACTTCATGTGCATTTAAAGTAATTAGTAGTATGTGAGCACGGGGTTGCACATAGTAGTTCATGTGCTGGGATTCAAGTGAAAAATGAATTAGTAATTGAATCCTGGCACAACAGTATATATAGATGCACATTTTACTCACCCGGGGTTGTGTGTTCAGGGCGATGGAACGGGAGTGAGGCAGTAATAATAATAGTAGTAGTAGTAAATAATAATAATAATAATAATAATAATTATTATTATTATTATTATTATAATAACAACTGCAATGAGTGCTGGAAGCACCAGCACCGTACTTGTTTTGTTTACTGTTCGTTCCCTGTTTGTTAATGTCTGTTTTGTTTAGTGTTAGTACGTTTTGTTTGTCTATTTATTTTGGTTTAATGTGCCGTGTGCTGATTTTTTGTTTAAACCTTTTATTTTGTTCACTTATTAAACTGCACAACAGTGCAATTCACATTTCACCTGGCAGTACTCTGTGTTTCTTCCGGGTCCAACGTCACCACTACAGCCTGCTTGTCACACATCCCTACTCAACAGACAACAAATGGATGTCCATTTGGAATTCTCCAAAGCAAAAGAAAGGATACTGGGTGTGTCTTGTGGAAGGATAGGAATGATATCCCAGTTGCTGCATTTATCGTAGTGCTGAGACAAACGTGGGCGTTCGGATATTTGGATCTGAATATTCCAATAGTTGCCTGAAATATTGAACATTTGTTTGCAAAAAGTTATCAAAGCTTTTATATTTAACACTGTATTAAAAATGAAAAATATCCCAGAAGGAAAAACAGGTTGTGAAGGTCTTACTTTACCCTATAGTGAATTAACTACAAAACAAACAGTAGTTCTAGTTTAAAAATATATATTGTATTTCAGGTAAAAGCCATACAAAAAGTAGACCCAACTAGGATTGCATCTTAAAAGAAAAACAAAATGTTGATCATGATAGGAGACGTTTCTTTTGCAAGTTGGACCAGTGTTAGAAAGTGTGAGACATTCTGGAGTGAGGTACCAGATCTGTATCGTATTGCAGACAGAAACGGACCCAATTGACTCACTTTCCACTAGTATCAAATCTTCTTTATTTGGCTAAATTGCTTGAACAAGTGCTGATCAGTTACTCTCGCATCTTTCACAAAATAATATATTGGAAAAATTTCAGTCTAGTTTAAGAATTGCACACAGCACTGAAGCTGCTGTGGTTAGGATTGTAAATGATCTTCTGAATGCTGATGCTGGTGCTCTTTCAGTATTGGTTCTTTTAGGTCTTTGATACTATTAACCACCGGATTATGCTGAAGCGTCTTGAAAACCTGGTGAGTGGTGAGGGGGGCAGGTCTTGATTGGTTCTGCTCATATTTATCAGATCATTTTCAATACGTGTCCTATACTGGTCATAATTCTACAAATACTCGCCTTGTTCATGGAGTCCCATGGTACTTTTTATCATTTATATGCTGCCGTTGGGTGATATTATTCGAAAGCATGGGGTTCAATTCCATTCTTATACAGATGATACACAGATATATTTAAAAATAAATTCTAACACTGATACAGTCCTATCTGCTTGTTTGGCAGATATGCAAACCTGGATGTCAAATATTTTTTTTAAAATTGAATGCTAGTAAAAGTGAGCTGTTACTGGGCTTTCATGCTCTTCTGGTGACTGCCTTGTAGATGCCTCTTTGGCAGTCCCAGTTTAGGTGTTCAACTTGGCTCAAAGCTTTTATTTGAAAAACATCTCTCATCAGTGGTAAAGACAGGGTTTTATTACTTAAAGAAAATTACCAGAGTGTGTTGTTTTCTGCCCCCTAGTGATGCTGAGATTCGCGTTCATGTATTTGTCATGTCTCGTTTGGATTATTGCAATGCTCTTTTTGTTAATCTTCCTGCTCACCCTTTACAAAATGCAGCAGCAAGGGCTCTTACCAGTACCAAGCGGACAGAACACATTACTCTTGCCGTTAAGCATTTGCATTGGCTTCCTATCCAGTCCCTTGTTTCCTTTAAAATATTATCCTAGGGTCCTAGTTATATAACGGACCTTCTTAACCCTTGCATCCCTGGGAGGCAGCTTAGATCCTCTAACTCTGGATTGTTAAAATGCATGCTTCCAAAACACGTTCCTCTCGGAGGGCTTACTTTTTAGCTGTGTTGCTCCTTTTCTTTGGAACTCACTACCAGCATCTATTAGAGAATCCACAATGGTAGTCAAATTTAAAAATACCCTTAAGACGCACATATTTTCTGCTGTAGTTATTTATTTTTTACGCACTTATTTTCTGCTGTAGTTATGTATTTTTTTACTCTTCGACTATGCTGCAGTCTGCACTGTATTATACTGTACTTTTATGATTGAATTTATCTATTTACCTATTGTAGTTTTTATGTGTATGTAGAATTGAACTGATTGTTATTCATTGTGTTTTGTAATGTTGATTTGTGTTTGATTGTTTTATACAGAGCCTTGAGACACCTAGGTGTGAAAGGTGCTATAATAAATTAGTTGTTATAATAATAATAGTAATTCAAAAGTAAAGAGACCGGGTATGACATTTGTTACCCTCTGATTATTTGGCATAAAGAACTCTTTAGAGCTGCTTGCAGAAGCGTGGTGAAACTATACATTTTCTATACAATGTTATTTCTGTTATTCTTACTGGTTTTTGTTCTTCTCATTACTTAGCAATGTGCGGAGTAGTTAGTAGCGGTAAAAGTGCATGATCATGTTTTAGTCGACACAGTGTGTGTACAGCCCACCCTTTAAGGAAGGCATGCATGTTACTCACATCCCTTGTTTATTCAGTTCAGCACACTGGTCGAGGCATGTAGTCACATTCTGCTTGCAATGTATCTCTCCACACGTGTTATCAAAGTCACTTTAAACTGATAACTGATCCAGAATACATAGAAGTGCATGTGACACCTAATTTAAGATACAGGATCTAATTCTGTGGTGGATGAGGAGCGCAGAATATCAAAGACCCACACATTGAGGGCAGGGCCTGGTATTAACCAGTGCTTGGTCTGATGACCCTGAATTAATGGCATCTTTCTGATGTCTTAGCCTTGAGGTCAGCTTTCTGATTTCCATCCTACAGTTGCTGTCTTTTTTCTGTAAGAGTTATTAAATGGTGTTGAATTACAGGGCATGTCTGTTGCATCACATCACTTCTGTCCAATGGGTATTTCTCAATTTATGACAATCTTTCCTCATCTTCACTTGATGTAACTTCCTCTAACTATGTGTGTTCTTCATGGGTTCTGTGATTACTCTTGTATCATTGTGACTCGGTTGAAAGCGTAACTGTAAATAAAGTGATGTACTCTGTGTACACCAGATTAGGAAAATTACGTCACAGCAAGGCTAGGGTTCTACACATTCGCTGTAAGCTTCCAAGCGTCATTGACACTGTGACGTGGTGGTTTTCAAAGCTGTTTTTATAAAACATATTTAAAAAATAGCATCCCAAAAAAGTCACCAAGAATATTCCTCGGACTGTAATCGCAATAACATAACGAAACAAAATGGGGGCCCTCTATTGTGATCGCCATTAACATCGTATTAACAGTACCTGTTCGGTCAGTTGCTATAAAAAATATATTCTGTAGCACTTTAATACATTTGACCTTTTGTTAAAATTACAAACGGACTCCTTCCCACTCCTCTTCTACTATTCCCACTTCCCACACAGTAATAACACAACAGTAGGGGTTGGAAGCAGAACTGCTTCATACATTTTTACTACAGTCATTTTATGCATTGATTTTGTATCCACGTTAAATGTTTCCTGCAAACCCCTGTCTTTGCAGAGTCATGACGTGTGAAGCTGTAATCTTCAGTAGTAGAATATATATATATATATATATATATATGAATTAATCAGAACCTTCAATTAATTTGTTCTTTTTTTTTTTTTTAAATGGGACTTATCAACTATATACTGATGGCTTCAGTTGATGGGTTATATATGTTTAAAAGTATTGAAAATCAAACCCTTTGGTTGATTTTGTATACGATGTATTCACAGGCAGCAATGTTCTGATAATTGCACTCCTCAGTATTCAGCCACAACAGCTTTTGTTTTTGTAGTTACTAAATATTTATACAGGACAGCATCTGCTAGCACAAGGTTTAGTTTCCTGGGACCTACTTCCTGGTTGTATGGCTATTGTTCCTGTGAGAAACAGGACTCTGATTTTCCTTTTTGCAGATTAAAAAAAAAATGTTGCAGGATAAACAGGATATAGCCAACCAAACTGAATATTGTATTTATATAGTGTAGTTTATTTTCTGTCAATGCCTAACACTTCATGTTAGTCTTACTGCTGATCTCAGGATACCTAAGGGGATTGAATAAAGATGCAGAAGGCATTTTTCCAATTACGAAAACAGCTGATAAAAGGAACCATTGTTCAGTAGGATTTATTTGGACATTTCGTCGCAGCTGAAAGCTAGAAACTGGTTGAGCTACGTCATGTCGGGTGCAAAATCAAAGCTTATTATCCAAATCTATATACTGGTTAAGCTGGTCCAAGAAAGAAGTTTCATTAAAATCCCTTGCTTTTGCACTTTCTTAAACCTTCATGGGCATATCCTTGAGTGTGAATTGTCCCCAGCCCTTCAGGGTCTACTTTGTTGTCAGTAATCAACTAGCTGACATGCAGCCAGTAAGATGTTTAACTAAACACACTGCTGAAGTGAAATCACACACCCTATTTTTAAGAGGCATTGGATAAAGGCATCTGCTAAATAAAGAAACAGTAATTGTTTCTTTCAAAGCTGCACACATTTATGACCTATATCACAAGTAGATGTGCACAATATGACATTATTTTGTTATCAACAACCATTTGTTACTTTTTTCGAAAGGCTTTTACATATTGCAGTCTTTGGGACCAAAGAATAACCCTCTTTTTCCCAGGGCAATTTATGCCAATATAAACCTGTCTAAACATCCCATTAATCAGCCATGAAACAATCTGTGTAAATAATAATAATAATAATAATAATAATAATAATAATAATAATAATAATAATAATAATAATAATAAAATTGCATTTTATAATAGCATCATTTTAAATAGGGTCCACCTTAATTGTGTAATGATGTGTACTTTTATTTTGTTATACAGCAGGCCACAAGCATGAATTGCAGGCTTTATATATTGTCTGTTTTGCAGCATTAACTTTATAACATAACATAAACTTTATTTAGGCCCACTCTGTAAAATATGCCAAAGCACCCACAGCCTGTATGCAGATAATTCATTTGCCAAGTTCGAGGGTGAACAAGCTTCAATTTAATCATTTTTTTTTATTTTTTTCCGTTTTAAGACCTCTAAAGAAAAAATATTTAGACAAATGACAGCTTTATTGAAATAAAAAAAAAAAAAAAACGACTTCTCTGAACGGTTTGCAATCAGTTTGTATGAACTTTCTTGCTGGCATGGTGTGGTGAAACAGTAGTAACGCTGCATTGCATGGGCCACTGTTTGTTTGTTTGGATGTAGTCACATTAATTCACATCGAGAGCAAACCTCTCAACCTCCTAAACGAATAGTCAATGTCACTTTCAGGAAGACAGTGCTGACTGCCTAGTTTGTGTCCGTAACAGTATGGATAAAAAAATCAAAAGCCCTAATCCGTGCTGGAAAAGCCTGCTGTATTTGGGTTGTGGTATGTTAGAGAGGAATTTAATGTGATTACAGACTTTATTAATGACAGTGTTGTTTTCAGGTTTACTAAGCTTTTATTACTAATGACATGAGACCCACTGCAGTGCATTAAAGCCTTAACAGACTGAAGTAATTTTATTGTAGCGCCAGCTCATTCACAGCAGCCTGTAGTATAAATAATTCCTATTTATAACAAAATTAATTATCCACATTTTTAATAAAATATCTGTTAGCATAAATATAAAACAAAGCCACAACAGCAAATTTATCAATCAAAAAAAAAAAAAACATTAAAATACATTAACATCCATACTGTAAATAGGCTTCAAAATTCTAAATGCGTCTAAAAATGGTTTTGCCAACCGATTTTAGGAATAAATGTATACACATTGAAATAACCTTAGCACTGAAGCATATTCTTAAAATGTAGTTGCTTTTGTCAGCTGCTTATGTCACATAGGAACAGCTTGTCTTGTTCCAATATGAATAGGTTGCCAGTAGTTGTATCTAGTATACAATCCAATAGAATCTGAACTGGAGCAGACAGAGTCCCGATTCAACCCGGTTTGAGCTCAGGCTGCTGCGGATGGAGACAAACTGTGACAGATGAAAACATGGCCTTAGGTCAAGATATCTGGAGCACAAAGGGAAGCAAGATGAATGCTCTCAATTCTGAATGTGACCCAAAGTGTCTGGGAATGTTTGTTGCAATTATTGCCAGAGTCAATGAACTTGAAGAACAATGAAAACTGTTCTACAGGCATACACAGTGTAAACATCAGGAAGTTTGATGCATTTGAACCACTATTATTTTTTTCTTGTGGTTATTTATACCAACTTGTACGATGTTATTTTTTCATGAATTTCTTTTTTGGGGATATTGGAGTGTAAAGGTGACTGTTACCTCAGCATTTGTAGGACAACTATAAAGGCAGGAGAACCTTAATGAGCCATTTTCATCTATCTCCAGTGACCTTTGACTTTTCCATTTCAGATCCTTGCCTCATTGTGACACCACCATGCATCAGTGAAGCAGACAGGCTGAGTTTAGAAGCGCTACGCCAAATCCACAAGCAACTTGATGATGACAATGATGGTGGGATTGAAGTAGATGAAAGTGTTGAGGTAACATGTTTTGCTAGCCAAAACCATTCTGATTTCATCTCGATTTTGTCTTTTACGAGTTGTTTCACTCTATTAATAATAATTTAACTGCTCGGGATATCATTATGTTTTAATTTCAAGCAGAATCCTAGCAGTAAAAATATCATAGCAGTTTATCCTTGTGAATCAGTTTGTCTTTAATCTGGGCCGGGATCTGTTCTGGTCTCAGTGGTTATTAGGTAAATACAAATTGATGGTAACAATAATGCCAATGTCTGGCCTTTGTTTACGATTCATAAATTAGTAGAACACCACAAATGTATATTGATTTTTTTCCAGTACAGTAGCAACATCCTGCATTACAGAGAAAGCTGAGGGTTAACTGCTACTCTTAGCTGATGTAATCGCTGTCTGTTGTAGACTGAGGCATTTCATATTCAGTTATATATATATTCAATAATTTTCCTCCACAGTATCCTTGAACATATTTATGTATCCTTGATGAAAATATAAATGTATATAATTTGGGATGCACTTCATATAGGTAGTTATTTTGTCAGTGTTTGGTAATTTTGTCTTCTCAGAAAAAAAATAAAAATAAAAAATAGTGCTTGTGACACTTAGGAGTAAAATGCTTTAGAAATTACCTTTTGCATTTGGGAAACCAAGGCTCTGTTTTATGATTTTAAAATTATTATTTTTTCAACCAGTCCTAAAATGTTTAGCTGGATATTAGAAACCCTTTTCATGAAGGTCAACTAGAGTAGGGCTTTAGTTCAGGCCGGAGGAAAGAAAGACGAGGAATTACTTTTCATACATGTTGTGAAAAATGTCCTGAACTGTATGGAAAGTCTCAGGGGGTGACAGGTGTGTGCCTATGAAAGGAGTCTGCTCTTAACTTTGGGTCGTGCCAAGAAGTCACTCAATAGGATCAAATTGCAGCACTTACTGTAGGAATACCAAGACAGAACATAATGCACGCCAAGGCCAAAAGTACTTTTAGAAACTATCAATTTTAGTCTGAACTATATCCATCAAAGATTAATTCAGAATCAACTACCTGCATAATGAACACCTATTGTATTTTCTTCCTTTTTGAATTTTTAAAAAATCATGAACTCTGTTCACCAAACTTTAGCTTGTTAGTTATTTAAATAATGTTTTTAGTCTGTTTTTGTGAATAAAATAACATTTGGTATTCATTAAACGGTTATATGTTATTTTCACTTCATTGAATGCCGAACTGTATTTCATTTTTAAGAACACACTAGAAATTAGAAACTTCTTCAGAAACTCATTAGTTACAACTTTGAAAATATGCCCAGCTCTCTTCAATGCACTGACAAATGAAAAAAGCCCAGCCCTGCCAAAAGCTTTTTCTTGTTTACTTGTGGAAGAAAAGTGATTGGTGTCAAGTTTCAGGATTTAGAACTTTAGCAGGAACTACCAAGTAGTTAAGAAACCAGGAGCCACATTTACAAGATCTGTTGCTATTTAAACACCAAACGCATAGCAATGCTACATGCAAATACGTCGGGAGAATGTACTGCTGTTTTTTTTTTTTTCTTTTACTACAGCAACTACAGATGCTGTGTAATATATGTATGCAATGGGGTACTCCGATGGGGTGTCTGTCTACGGGCGCCTTGGGGCGTTGTGCATAACGAGGCGGAGCAGAGTGCCTCCAACCCCTGAGAAGGCCATATGTTTTAAGTATATGAACACTCTGGAGGGCCTTATTGCATTTATAATCCAGGTCAAACAGAGGATTTGAAAGAAAAAAGCGGAACTCATGTTTAGGGCAAAAAATTATTATTTTTTTATTAAATGTCCTTACGCCAGTGCAGGGACCAGAAAAGAAGTCCCATTTATAACTTTGAACTACACACTAGGCCTTTCAGGATGACAGTGCCCCCATCCACAGAGCTCGTGTGGTCGCCCAGTGGTTTGGTGATCATGACACTGATGTTATCCATATGTCATGGCCTCAGTCACCAGATCTGAACCCAATCGAGCATTTATGGGATATTCTAGAATGATGCCTACAGCGTTTTCCACTTCCATCAATCAAGCGTGAGTTGATTGACTTTCTCGTGGAAGAATGGTGCCACATCCCTCCTGCAGAATTCCAGAGGCTGGTAGACTCTATGCCATGGCGCATACTGGCCGTACATTAAGTGACTTTACATTGGTGTTTCAGTTTTTTTATCCAGTACCTGTAATTGTTTTCTAAATTGGCTGCTTACTATTTTGGGGATTATTTTTGGTTACTGTAATTGTAAACAAGAGGGCTGCCGATGCTGTAAATTCTGTGAGGCAGCGCGATGATTTCTAATGTGTGAAAAGGCTCGAACTGTCCGTATCCATCCAATATACGGACAGCTGGAACCTTGCTCGACCAATCGTATTGACGTTGTATTGTCAGCCCAGGATTATATTAAATAGTAATGAAATGCATTCCTATGAAATATCTGTCTGTCTTCCGTCACTTTAACACCAGATTATTTAAAACTAATTCAGTCTACTCTGTTATGCACTAGGACACTACAGCTTACTAATTTTGTAATTTGTATAAAACAGAACACAGTTGTGACCCACTGATGTGGTATTTTTATAGTCTGTTACAACAAGTAGTCTTGTGTGTGCAAGTGTAATTTGGTGACACATAAAAATTATGTGTTACATGCCTTCTCTTTAAATTTACACTGAACAAAAATATAAACACAACATTTAAAGTGTTGGTCCCATGTTTCATGAGCTGAAATAAAAGATCCCATAAATTTTCCATACGCACAAAAAGCTTATTTCTCTCAAATTTTGTGCACAAATTTGTTTACATCCTTGTTAGTTTCTCCATTTCTCCTTTGTCAAGATAATCCATCCACCTGATAGGTGTGGCATATCAAGAAGATCATTAGACAGGTGCACCTTGTGCTGGGGACAATAAAATTCCACTCTAAAATGTGTAGTTTTGTTACACAACACAATGCCACAGTTGTCTCAAGCTTTGAGGGAACGTGCAGTTGGCATGCTGACTGCAGGAATGTCCACCAGAGCTGTTGCCAGAGAATTGAATGTTCATTTCTCTACCATAAGCCGCATCCAGTGTCGTTTTAGAGAATTTGGCAGTACGTCCAACTGGCCTCACAACTGCAGACCACGTGTAACCACGCCAGCCCAGGACCTCCACATCCGGCTTCTTCACCTGCAGGATTGTCTGAGACCAGCCACCCAGACAGCTGATGAAACTGTGGGTTTGCACAACCGAAGAATTTCTGAAAAAATGGTGCTGTGTGGGCAAGCGGTTTGCTGATGTCAACATTGTGAACAGAGTGCCCCATGGTGGCGGTGGGGTTATGGTATGGGCAGGCATAAGCTATGGACAACAAACACAATTGCTTTTATCGATGGCAATTTGAATGCACAGAGATACCGTGACGAGATCCTGAGGCCCATTGTCGTGCCATTCATCCTCCACCATCACCTCATGTTTCAGCATGATAATGCACGGCCCCATGTCGCAAGGATCTGTACACAATTCCTGGAAGCTGAAAATGTCCCAGTTCTTCCATGGCCTGCACACTGACCAGACATGTCACCGATTGAGCATGTTTGGGATGCTCTGGATCGACGTGTACGACAGCGTGTTCCAGTTCCTGCCAATATCCAGAAACTTAGTACAGCCATTGAAGAGGAGTGGGACAACATTCCACAGGCCACAATCAACAGCCTGATCAACTCTATGTGAAGGAGATGTGTCGCGCTGCATGAGGCAAATGGTGGTCACACCAGATACTGATTGGTTTTCTGATCCACGCCCTTACCTTTTTTTTTTTTTTTTTTTTTTTTAAGGTACCTGTGACCAACCGATGCATATCTGTATTCCCAGTCATGTGAAATCCATAGATTAGGGCCTAATGAATTTATTTCAATTGACTGATTTCCTTATATGAACTGTAACTCTGTAAAATCTTTGAAATTGTTGCGTTTTATATTTTTTTTCAGTGTAGCTGAGAGTCCAGTCTTAAAGGAGAGCCTATATGTTCAGAACTTCATGAACTGTTTATAACATGCAAAAGGAAGTTAACAATATTTATGTGGTTGTTTTTTCTGTATTTCTTTTAATAATGTGCATGCATTATTAGCATTCCAAGAATGCAATAGTGCAGTACAATCAACATTTAAACAGCACTCTTAACACTGAAAGTTATTTTGGCCACTGCCATTTCATGTTTTCTAGTCAAATTGTACTTGTTATTGATCTACTTTCATTATATTTCAAGCCATATCTGTAATGCATGCGAACAGTAAAATCAGATAACATGATATCGTCAATTCATAATTGTTTAGATTTGAGGTGTCTCTCTGTCCAATTTTGTCCTGCTTGTTCCGAATAGTTCCCTCTAACACTGATAGGTATATAGCAGTACTGTACATGCTGTCATATGGGTTTTCTTGTGTTTTTCATGTGTTTAGCATGGAACCTTTAGTATTTCTGTGTGTCCTCTCTGTCTTTTTTTATGGCCCTGTTGCAGACACATTGCTGTCAGACTAGTGTCAGACTAAATTTAAAAGGCAAAACTGTGCAGCTACTTTGCATGTCAAAATAAAAATTCAAAGATGTAAAGAAATTTCTAATGTGCCTGTAGTTGCCTGTGTGAGAAATTAAAAAAAGGTTGCTCAAAAAATTAATAACATAAATTGTCAACACATTTTTTGATTGTTGTTGAAGTTTACAATAATTGAATAGAATGAACAAACTAAAGGTTTTTGAAGAAGCTAATTTAAATCTTGCCTGTTATGAATCTTACGTGTTGTGCATTTAAAGTTGCTATGCATCTGTGTAGTTTTAAAAGAACCACTTGGATGTAACAAACAATTAACTGTGAAAGCCAGTGCATCAAAGGTCTTTAAAATTGGTACTTTGTCATTCAATTCCAGTGCTGTGCTTTTACAAACTGTCAATCACATGGCCTGCCCCCGCTGTCAATAATCAGGAAGCTCTACAGACTGCCAAACCAGGCAACCAATGAGAAGCATGATTGAATTGCATGTTATGTCACATGTTGCACAAGGTCTGTGTGTGAATATTCGAGTGGTGCACATTATTTTCTTAAAGGTGTGAATTTTCTCCGCTTTTAAAAGTTATATTAGCAATGATTTGTAATCCAAATTTAGTTAGCTTAATTGTGTTGTTGTTGTTTGATATAATTTACATAGCATCAGAAACTTTGTAGTTCAGTGTATTTAACTTTAACCAAACAGTAACCATAAATAAAATAGAATTTGTATGAAATAAAAAAAAATTTAAAACATCTCGGCTATGTTCAGCAATGGCCAGAGTGCCTGCAGAGCTCTGGCTGAAGTATCAAATTCAGCTAAACTGCAGGATGTGAGATCAGGGTGGGGAGCAGGGGCATTGCATGCTAACACTGCATTGTAATGCACACTGATGTCTGCAATTGCTGTAATGTGTTTAACTTAAACTATAGTTTTGAAAACCTTGGTCCTTCGTTATTAAGGTCTTTGACTACCTATAGACGGGCCTCCTGAAATGGACATAGTTTTGCAATGATCACATCTTGTCTGTCCAATTAAAAATGGCATTATAAATATGCAATGGAACATGCCACTCCAGTCCGTGTAAGAGTGCTGTGTGAGTCGTGGTAGTATCCTACTGTAGCATATTTTGTTTAAGGTTCTTGAGCTTTGTATATTTGACAGTTTGCCATTCTTTGTCATGGCACATATCATTTTTGAGTAAAAGATCAATTTAAATTCAGTGGGTCTAACATCCCTGAGTTTGGTGTAAATTGGAGGGGCCTAGTGCTAAATCCAGTATGTTTGGGTGATTTGTGGTGAAAGGACTCAGTTGTTTCACTGTTGATGAACTTTGTTGTTGATGTTTGATTCACTGAATGTTCCTCTCACCTGTCATAGCTAACCTGTACCTGAAAATGAAATCTCTTTCCATACTAGGGTAGATCTGTTTTCATGATTTTACACTGTCCTTTTCGAAGATAAAAAAAAGTTCCGGATTCTGCCCTGTCAACACCCCACCACAAGTTTCAGCTGAAAGTCAAATTTTCACCATTCGTTTCCGGTGTCATCTAGTTATTGATAAAAACCTGCACAAATAATGCCTCGGGGATAATATTGCGGCTCATGTGATTAGAAAAAGCTGCCAGGAAGTAGTTGTTGTGTGCATTAAATGGTTCATGGTTAGGGTCATCTTCAGTTCAGATAACGAAGACATTCAGCGGCTTCAGATCAGATGATACAGGCTTGGCAGTCTGAGTGATTACACTTTCCTGTTCTTATGCTGCAATCCATATTTTGGATTCTATTTTTTTTTTGTTATTGTACATTTTAATGCTTTAATGCTACTTTGGATATTAATTTATTATTTTGTGTTGTGTTTTCACACTGGACATTGCAATTTCTTACTTGCAGAGATTATGTACAGCTCTTTATTTTAGTGGCCACGTGTGTATGTTTTTTAAATGTAGCGACATTTATTTTAGAGTTTTTCACTTAAAGATGTGTTTTTTCATGATGTGGGTTTGCATAGGACACTGCAGCTTTAAACTTTTGTTTGTTTTGTGAAAAGATTTGAAATGACAAAATAGTGGACATACTGCAGCAACTTTGTATTTCTCCAGTCATTAAATATGTTATCTGCACTTCTTGATTCTTTATCGTGACTGTGTGCTGTGCTCTACCTTTTGAATTTTAAGCATGCTAATTGTAAACGTAATCTATCTGCCTAATGTTAAAAATACTCCCTCTGCAATAGTGCCTGTAATTTTGCCCCTGTCTGAGTCAACACCCCCCACACACTTGCATTAAGGACAACTTTACACCCCCCTGGGCGTTGACTTGGCGGAACCCGGTATTACAGGACTGAATTCACAACAGTAGATGCCTGATAAAGCAAAACCTTCTAGGGAAATTGCTCTTCTACTAGCACAGTTTTACTTACAGGGAACTTGGTTGAGTTCCAGTTCATTCTGGGTTTCATGTATTGGGCCATTTCCATGGCAATGACAGAGCCATATGTGAGTTTGTGACGTCATTGAAAGCTGAAACTTGTACATTTTTAAGAAAACAGTGATAGTGCTATTGTGTCAGGATTATATCACTTTAACTATAATTGAGCTTGGTTGTTAGGTATGCACGTAACTGAGCTGTAAAATATGCAAACGTTCTGTGTAAATACAAGCTAATGCTTTCTGCACCAATCTGATACTATATAGGTATGGTACAGTAGGAGCTATTTGTCAATCTTAAAACTTTATCATTATTATTATTATTATTATTATCGTATTTATTTTAATTACATTATAGAACTATTTAGGAAATATAGGCAGCTTAGTTTCTTGACATACTTTAATTCACTGTGAATGTTACTAAAGGTCACAGGTGTAAACCCATAGCCTCTAAGACTGCCATCTTTAGCTTATAAGATGAGGCTTTGTTATCTGTCCACTTTTCACAAATAGCCTGCTCATAGTTAACATTGTAAGTTTCCTGAGTTTGATATGGAGACATTTAGAATTAGCTGTAAAATGTTGTATTGAGAAATGTGATTGTTTGTAAATGCAATGAAGTCATTTTAAACAGCTCTTTAGGGAGCAGTCAGCCATTGTGTGGCATTGCGTATCTTAATAAAACAGACAATACTGCTGATATTTAATTCCCAGGGTGAAACAGGAACTACTGGATATATATATATATATATATATATATATATATATATATGAAGCCAAGCTAAAACTATTTTGTTTCAAGAACTTCATTCATCAAGAAGCTAAAGACAGAGACAGAGGGCCAGCCCCACACAAAGCACAGCTCATATTCATACAGCACAGCATGTTCTCAATCTACAGTGATGGCAAAGCCTTGCCTCACCTACAGTATTAGGATTGAGACTAATCAAAAAAAAAAAAAACTTTCGACCATAGCTCTATACTCAATTTTTATTCTAACAAACAAACTTCTTTCACAAAACCTGTTTTTTTTTTATCAAACAAATATGAGCAGTTCTGGAGCTGTTTCCTGAAACAGATTAAACACAATCTTTGGATGTGAAAAAAAAAATGCAAAGTATCACAAAATTGTGTTTGCATACACAGGTAGTTTTGGATTACATTTCTATATAACAAAAAAAGGTCTTTGCATGTGACTAAGTCGTAATGATCACAGTCAAACCTACCCCGATCAACACCATGATAGGCAATTAGAAAAATAGAAAAATACCAGTGCCCTGTTTTAGTGGCCAGGTTGAACAGCTTGAGAAACATGGAGTTGGAGAAGAATGATGTAGAAACAGAAGTACCATGCAGACATGATAGTGGTATGAGGAAGCAGTGATGACGACTTATTTTATTGAAAAACGGGACCATAAAAAAATGAAAGGCAAAAGCACTTGTAATTTATCGTCTGTCACTACATGACCCGTTACAAAAGTTTACTAAAGTACAAGCATATACAAGTGTAATAAAGTCGAGTTAATGCATGGGTAAGCACTGTAAAACCCTTTAGAGGTATGTTAAAGTAAACCCTAGTAAACTATGGTAAATGCATATTGCAAGAATTTACTATGGTAAACTTTTTATGAAGGTTTCATCATGTACTTAGAGATTCTGTCCACCTGTAGTTTTCCCTTATTATATTGAACAGCACAAGTTCATCAGCCAGTGATGCTGTTACATGCTGGTAAATATATATTTTTTTAGTCTGTGGTTGTGACAAGACGAGCTTGGAAGCCTACCAAACAGGCACTGTCAACACAAGAAGAAATCTCCTGCATAAGACAGAGATGAGGTGGTTTCTAGTATACAGTATAAAGCATGTTTAAGATTAAATATTATTTATTGTTTAATAAGAAGTTGTCTTATTTTAACACATTCATTTTGAACGAGGAGTTTTATCCCTTTCATATGTTTGTGTTATTGTGTGGTAAATTAGACCCTCTAGACAGTGCTGCATGGCCCCTCAAATCGTTCATTTATTCTCTCCGGTTGTCTGCCCCCACATGCATTCTCTAAAACACAAAATATATTAGGAGGGAGGGGGTGGGGGTCCAGCCTGCTGTTTGTACTCTGTATCAGCTCTTGAGAGGGGGCTATTTTCCTAATTCATCAGCTGACTTCCACCAACACACTTTACTTCCTCACCCTTCTAAAAGGTCTAAGTATTTGCTGATGGAAATATTTGAAGTATTCAGATCACACATGTGCTATATGCACCTGCTGCTCCCCTTCGTTAGGAGGGTGAACGAGCAGTTCTGTTACCACGCTTGTCTCAAAACAAAAAGGGAAACTTGCTTCTCACTTGTATCTGTTATTTGATTCTATTACTTTGTTTAACATATTACACAAACTTTCAACATGCAAAACAGTCATTAAAATATCAGAGATGTTAAAGATAGAATCAAAGTCACTTTTACAGCAGTCCTCTGTGCTGCGCAGCAGATGCTCTTTAATATTTTAAAGTGTTATACAGTTTAAATTAAACCGAAAGCTGTGCATCATGTAGCTCGTATACTTTGACTTCCTTCTCTTGAGACAAGTTTAATGTTAAATTGGGTAAAAGACTCGGCTTTGAACTCATTAGTTGTACGAAGGCAGAAGTCTTCCACACATGACCTAATAGATATCATACAGGGGATTCAGTAAAGTAATATCTGAGCCTCTGCGCTAGGCTTAAGTGCAAGCTACTACTCTCTACTGTTGGTGGCACCTGTATCCATTACAGAAAAAATATGATCCAAGCATCTAGATCAGGTCCCCATTGCAGTTTGTTAATTGATTTAAAGCCAGTAACATAAACCAGCCTTTACACAGCCAGGCATGCTAACCCACAGTACCCTGTCCTCTCTTTCGGATTTGATTCTGTGCTGGCTGCAGGTCAAGCATGGGGACTGAAAATATTACTTCTAAGGGCTGGTTCATACTTCTTTTGCAGATTAATGCAATATGACCGATGCAGACAGCTATAAAAGCTGTGCAGCTTTACTGTTTGCTGTACGAAGGACACATCGTGTCACAGCTTCACTGTTTGCTGTAGGAAGGACTCATCATGTCACAGAGCTTTTGACTGCACAGCTGTTCATATTTTTAAATACAGGCTGCATTTGCGTAATTGGGGGAAAAAAAGTGACATATTGGAGGATGTGCTGAGTTTGTGTCTCTTATATAGGTTTAAAAAAATTTAAGCAATGTTGGTACATCTGTCGTCTCAACCAACAGAGAATCCGAAAGGGAGAATTTCAAATTCTGAGAGTTAAATTGGAGAGATTCTTTAGGTATTTTAGAATAACAGATTTGATGATCTGTTAAACAGATTGGAGCCACTGCTTCAATACAAAAATACACAGGGATGCAGCGACACCTGCAGACAGACTTGCACTCACACTGCACATAAGTGGCAATTCCAGCAAAGCAGGGCCACAGGCTTTGCAGTCTCCCCAGCACTTTTTTTTGAATAATACACATCAACACTGTTATATTCTGTTATTTGGCCATCTCTGTATTCTTTAAGTGCTGAGTTATAATAATGTGGATATTTACCAGTGTACGACCATGCAGAAAATGTTGAAATTGTTCAACATCATCTGACCCCGTGCAATTTCAGGTCTCAGACGCATGAAAATGTTGTTTGACTTTCCAAAAAAGACACACGTCGTAAGAGTGTGGATGACATAATTCCGACCTGTCGCACAGTGTCTGAAGTATGAACCAACCTTATGGTTTACACATTTTAGGATGGAGGTATTGAGATTGTCCATTATTTTGATCTTTTGAAATAGACCCCACTGTACCTACAACTAGTGATATTAGGTTCTTTACATGTTTTTTTTTTTTTTTATTGTATATTCGAGTGTAATAATCTGTGTTATTGATTTCACAGTGTAACAAATTTTAATTTTTTTTTGGTTCCTGGGTAGTAAGTGTTATTTCCTAATTGCTTATGCCTCAAAAGTATAGAAAATGGCTGCTATTCCCCACAAACTTTGCTTTTGTGACCAGGACAGTGATATTTTGAAATGTACCTATTTTCCAGAACATTCCAGATAGATTCAGTGCTAGTAAACTTGGAGTAACTTCTAGAACTTTCCAGTAATATAAATAGTAGTATAAATACAGGGGCCTTAAGCTCACCAGTTCAGTTTAGTTCCAGCTGCCTAAGTGGATACATATCTGCATTTTTCTGAGATGGCATCAAGAGGCTGCAATGGTGGCATTCCTGATTGGTCTCCAAGGCGGTTTTACCAAGTTTCCCTGCTATCTTTGCCTTTGGGACAGCAGGGACACCAAGGCGCACTACCACAGGCGGGACTGGCCACAGCGGACCGAGTTCTCTGTGGGGAGGAACAACATCAAGTGGGAGCCACTGGTGGACCCCCGGAAGGTGCTGATGCCACCACTGCACATCAAATTGGGCCTTATGAAACAATTTGTCAGAGCTCTAGATAAGGAGTCGCCAGCCTTCACGTACCTTCAAGACTTCTTCCCTAAGCTGTCTGAGGCAAAGGTCAAAACCGGTGTCTTTGTCAGACCACAGATAAAGAAGATCCTGGAGTGCAATGAATTCCCCAAGAAGCTCACTAGTAAGGAGAAAGCGGCTTGGAACAGCTTTGTCACAGTGGTTCGGGGCTTCCTGGGCAATCACAAGGCCGAAAACTATGTGGAGCTGGTTGAGACTTTGGTGAAGAACTATGGCACAATGGACTGTAGGATGTCCCTCAAAGTCCATATCCTTGATGCTCATCTTGATAAATTCAAGGAGAACATGGGAGCATACTCGGAGGAGCAAGGCGATTGCTTCCACCAGGATATACTGGACTTTGAACGCCGCTACCAAGGACAGTATAACGAGAACATGATGGGAGACTACATTTGGGGGCTGATTCGTGAAAGTGATTTACAGTATAATCGTAAATCCCGAAAAACTACTCACTTCTAAATCTTTGGTAGTCATTTTTGTATTACTTTAGTATAAATACATGTTAATTTGGATTCATATGTTGTTTTTTTATGTCTTTATGTGAACGACAAGACAGTTTTCTCATTGGAAATAGGTCAATTTCAAAATATCACTGTCCTGGTCACAAAAGCAAAGTTTGTGGGGAATAATAGCCATTTTCTATACTTTTGAGGCATAAGCAATTAGGAAATAACACTTACTACCCAGGAACAAAAATTGTATTGCATAGTGTTTTCAGTCTTCAAGTTAGATACTTCAGATTGGTTGCAGGACAATTCTCAATACGAAAGCAATCTCAGTGCAGTTGTTTTGTTAACCACACGCACATGCTTATTTAAGCACACTGTTTTATAATGTACCGTTTGAATTGTAACAGGTGTGCCTTAGTCTCTGTGAAGTGTTTTACAGATCTTTGTATTTACAAAGTGGTAGTTAAAAAACATTCCCTTTCCGGGCTGCTGTGATTGAGGCTTTTATTTTTTATTGGCATGTGAACGTTCATCTTGGAGAATGGACAAACCTGCATAAACCAGCGTAGAAAATGAAGCACTTTGCTGTTGCAGCGCTAGTACGGTACATGCATTATCTGTGCCACATTGTGTCTATGGCTCAAGACATAGATGATTTGTAGTAGCCTGTTGTACATTAATGAATGATTACCTTGGAAGGGCTTTCTCGATAGTTTCAGATATACAGTAGAATGTATCTTGCCTGATTGATTTCAGGAGCCAAGTTAATGGATTGGCTAAAATTGCTAATTTATCTAGACTTGATCGACCTGTATTACAATTTAGGTGGTTTTATATTACATTTGTAATAAATGTAACAGCATAATTTTCAAAAAATAGAAAACTCTTAAAGTTGTATTACATTAGTAACTTGTTGAAATCCGTTTTCCTGCCATTTCCGCTGTATCCATATTCAGTACGTCAGGGGTTCCCAAACTGGGAAACGCCAACGAAAGAGCCTGAGGAAGAAAACACATGCAGTGATGCTTCAAACAGTGAAGGCATCAAAATCTTGAAAATGTGACGCAGAGTACATTCAGTTTGGGTTTTCTTGCGTTACAAAGAAAGACGGCCTTGATTACCCAGAATGTGTGATGTGCTTCGAAATCCTATCTATTGAATGCCTCAAGCCGTCAAAGCTGAACAAAACCACCCAAATGAAGCTGGGAAATCTATACATTTTTTTTTTTAAATGCCAAATTTTAAAATAAGCGAGTACTTTTAAGCAGCACGTTACTGTTCCAGAGAGGGCCTTAAAGGCACCTTTTCCAGCCTCATACCACATTGCTCGCACAAAAAAAACGCATACAGCTGGGGAAGAGTTAATTTTGCCAGCGACTGTTGATATTGTTCGTGAAATACTGGGTGAGGAAGCAGCTAAAAAAACTGAAGTGGTGCCGTTGTCAAACAACACTGTGTGCCGAAGGATAGGTGACCTGGCAGAAGATGTTTTTTGCAAGGTTGCGTGCGAGCCCGTATTTTTTCTTGCAGTTAGATGAAAGAACAGACGTTGCAAATGCTGGACAGCTACCCGTATATGTTAGGGTTGTTTGAAGAATTCCTTTTCTGTAAAGAATTACCAGGGAGAACAGCCGGTGAGGAAATATTCAGAGTGCTAGATGGATATATTAAAGAAACTTCAATAGACTGGTCTCTGTGTGGGAGTGTGCACTGAAGGTGCAGCTGCTATGACTGGCAAACGTAATGGTATTGTAGCCTTTATAAAGACATTATCTCCAAATGTCGTTGCAAGTCATTGCATACTTCACTGTGAAGCACTTACTGATGAGTTTAACCAGCTGCTGCAAGAAGTGATAAAAATTGTCAATATGATAAAATCTAGGCCCCTGAAACACAGAATGTTTGCGGCGCTTTGTAGTGAAATGAGTCTGAGCCACGAGCACTTACTGCAGCACTCTGAAGTATGCTGGCTGTCAAGGGGGGCAGTCATGCAACGAGTGTTTGAACTTCGACATGAGCTGAAACTGAGACTATCGTACTTGTCGGATATATTGGGAAAGTTAAATGCTCTGAATCAAAGCATCCAAGCCCGTGATGGAACTGTATTAAATATGCAAGACAAAGTTAGATCATGCACTAAAACAAATAAACAATAAACTGAAGGAGCGACAGAAATGTTTCCACTTTTACGCAAAGAATGAGTACTAGCAGCATCCTGCCACTCGTCGTGGCTCATTTGATTCATCTGCAACAGTTCTTCAGTGAATACTTTCCAGAGCTCGAAAACGAATATTTGAATTGGATCCAAAATCCCTTTGATTCTGAAATCGATACAAACCTGGACCGGAAATCCCAAGAGGATTTGATTGAACTGTCAAACGACGGGACTTTAAAAATTACATTCTCTGCTGTTCTGGTACTACAGTTCTGGATACACATTGTGGATGAGTACCCTGTTAGCGAACAAGCTCTAAGAACTATTTTACCCTTTACTACAACATATATGTGTGAGACTGGGTTTTCCACACTGACAGCACTAAAGACAAAGCACAGATCACGTCTGCATGTGGAGAGTGACATGCGAATATCATTGACTGGAATGAAATGGCAATTTAATGACCTGTGCAGGAATTACCAAGCGCACCCATTCCATTAGGCATGCAGATCCCAGAGAAGTAGTATTATTTCCTTAAATTTATTTTTATCCTCATTCTTTTTTGTTTCATTATTTAATTTGTTGTTTGCAATCAGAGTGAGGTGATCTGCTCGGTATCTACAAGAAAAAATGTTGGCACTACTACTGGTCTGCCTTTATGCTCACCACGTGTCTCTTTTTCTCACGTAGTGAGACATAATGTGTAGCAAGGTGTATTTTTTGTAGTGATGTTGTTACCCTTGTTATGTATATGTAGTACATTTTATGTAAGTTAAAAAAAAAAGTCACACTGGATAAAGGCGTCTGCAGCTAAATTACATAATAATAATAATAATAATAATAATAATAATAATAATAATAATAATAATAATCATGCAAATTCATTGGATGGTGGGCCTCAGCCAGGATTCGGAAAGTTTTAGGGGGACATTGAGCTGAGAAAGTTTGGGAACCCCTGCTGTATGGCACAGCTTGTGATAGGGGACGTTTTATTATTTATAACATATATAACTTTAAGCACTCTGTTTAGAAGAAAATGATTGTTTGGATGTTTTGTGTTACAGTGAAGGCAACGTGCCTGCAAATGTGGCTGTATTTATTTTCATTAAAAAGAAATCTCTTCCAAAACTTTTTTAGGAGACTTGCTTAAGGCAATTATGATTGTCATCATTTTACTTGTTCACTAATTTATGTATTTGTTTTTACAGTTCATTATTGAAGATATGAAACAGCAACAAACCAACAAACACAGTAACTTACACAGGGAAGATCAGCACATCACCATCGAGGAATTGTGGAAATGCTGGAAATCTTCAGAAGGTTGGTCTAAACAAAGTTCCTATTTAAAAAAAAAAAAAAAAAAAAAAAAAATGTTTAGGTTGAAATGATCTTAGTAAGATTTACATTTTGCACTGTCAGCACAAAGGTAATAAAAGGGCAGATCTACCAGCTACTGTATAGTAGGTTAATAGCACTGTTAGGAAGAAGATTAACAATAAAACACACTTTCTGTAAGCAGAGTTCTAACTAAGTAACTAAAATTCTTGAGTGAAAAAAACATATACAATTGCTGTATTTGTATACTAAACATAGAATCAATGAAAATAAATTAAAAACCCATTTCAATTGAACATGTTTTGCACATTTAGCAGCAGTTAATTAAAAGAAAAGACACAGCATATAGATGAACATTGCTACAAATAATATATATATATATATATATATATATATATATATATATATATATATATATATATATATATATATATATATACAGTGCCTTGCAAAAGTATTCAGACCCCTGACCAATTCTCTCATATTGCCGAATTACAAATGGTACATTGAAATTTTGTTCTGTTTGATATTTTATTTTTAAACACTGAAACTCAGAATCAATTATTGTAAGGTGACATTGGTTTTATGTTGGGAAATATTTTTAAGAAAAATAAAAAACTGAAATATCTTGCTTGCATAAGTATTCAACCCCTGTGCTGTGGAAGCTCCCAGTTTGCACCGATGAAAGAAATTGCCCTAATGAGGGCACAGTTACCTTACCATTGGCCTCCACCTGTGAACCATTAAAGTTGCTGTCACATTTTCTGGATAAAAACCCCACTGTTGAAGGATCATTGGTAAGGTTGTGAATCTGAAGGAAAATGAAGACCAAAGAGCATTCTACAGAAGTTAGAGATAAAGTAATACAAATGCATAGATTAGGGAAAGGGTACAAAATAATATCCAAGTGTTTGGATATCTCAGTGAGCACAGTTGGATCAGTAATCAGGAAGTGAAAGCTGCATCACACCACCCAGGCACTGCCAAGAAAAGGCCGTCCCTCAAAACTCAGTGCTCAGACAAGAAGGAGACTTGTGAGAGAAGCCACAGAGAGGCCAACAATCACTTTGAATGAGCCACAGAGTTCAGTGGCTGGGAGTAGAGTAATGGTGCACCAGTCAACCATATCAAGAGCTCTGCATAACACTGGCCTGTATGGGAGGGTGGCAAGAAAGAAGCCGTTACTCAAAAAGTACCATCTGAAAGCACGTCTGGAGTTTGCCAGAAAGCATGAGAGTGACCCAGCTGCGATGTGGGAAAAGGTTTTTTGGTCAGATGAGACCAAGATAGAGCTTTTTGGCTAAAACTCAAAGCGCTATGTGTGGCGCAAACCTAACACTACCCATGCCTCAAGACACACCATCTCTACAGTGAAGTATGATGGTGGCAGCATCATGCTGTGGGAATGCTTCTCATCAGCAGGGACTGGGCATCTTGTTACAATTGAAGGAAGAATGGATGGAGCAAAATACAGGAAAATACTGCAAGAGAATCTGCTTCAGTCCACTAAAAAACTGAAGCTTGGGAGGAAATTCATCTTTCAGCAGGACAATGATCCCAAGCACAAGGCCAAAACAACATTGGAGTGGCTCAAGAACAAAAAGGTGAATGTCCTGCAGTGGCCCAGTCAAAGTCCTGATTTCAATCCCATTGAGAATCTGTGGCACTATTTGAAAATTGCGATCCACAAGCGTCGTCCAACCAACCTGAACAACCTGGAGCAAATCTGCCAAGAAGAATGGGCCAAAATCACTCCGACACTGTGTGCAAAGCTGGTACATACTTACCCCAAAAGACTTAAAGCTGTTATTGCAGCAAAAGGTGGCTCTACCAAATATTAACGTGTGGGGGTTGAATACTTATGCAAGCAAGATATTTCAGTTTTTTATTTTTCTTGAAAATATTTCCCAACATAAAACAAATGTCACCTTACAATAATTGATTCTGAGTTTCAGTGTTTAAAATATAGAACAGAACGAAATTTCAATGTACCATTTGTAATTCAGTAATGTGAGAGAATTGGTCAGGGGTCTGAATACTTTTGCAAGGCATTATAAGTATGTATGTATGTATGTATGTATGTATGTATATATATATATATATATATATATATATATATATATATATATATATATATATATATATATATATATATAAAAATAACATTGCTATATTAATGCTGAGGTTTTATTGTACGAGGTATGCTTTTTGTTCAGAACTCACATTAAAAAAAATAATGCATTTTCAATTAGTACGTGGTGTAGAAAATGAAAAAGTGATGGTCTTAATAAGCTCAATCTCTAAATGGTAATACTTGTAACAAGAGTAGAGTTATTTTGTAAAAGGCATTAAACACTTATTTCATCCAGATGCAATTTACTTGAGGGAGTTTAATGTAAGACGTAATAATGTTTTCATTGCATGTATGGATGGATGTTTCTGTTTTGTGTTTTGGATGAAAGGAGTCTGACTCTATTAACCCTTTAATGTGGATACTGCTACAACTTAATTACCCCAAACTTTCCAGCACTTCCTCTCTGAAATGTGCAGTTTTGAAATAAGCACATGTTCAAGCAAACATTTGTTTTAAGGTACAGTAGTCTTGAACTTCATTGGTCACGTCACCTGGAGAGTGAAATTGTCCCCGTCCATGCTTACAATATTGACTGTCATATTTTGCAACCAGTAACATCCTCCCTCTGACCCCAAAAAACTGTTGAGCTGAAATGAACTAAGAAGTGCAACAATAACAGGCTTTAAGAAAGGCAAGGAATGCAAACGGGACATTCTTCCCATATATAGTACACAGTAGCATGTTTTAAATTAAGAGGCATGTTTTCTTTCAAAGTTGCATATTATTTTGAGGCCGCCTGCATGTGGTGAATGGAAGCGCATGAGTTTTTTGAATTTTGTCAGCTGCAACCTACTTTAAGGAATCTGTTTCCTGCCTTTTAAGTCAATATGGTTTCTGACATTTTAAATGCACTATTTTAAAAGACAATAGGATATTAGCAGTCCTGATGAAGGTCTGCTTTTTTACCACTCAATAATTCTGTACAAAATGATCTTTTAATGACAACGCAGGAACAATAGAACGGTACTTTGTTAAACCACATTGGTGGTATTAGCGCATGGCTGTAGAGTGATACCACACTGCTAACCCTATCACCGTGCTACTGCTTTATACCTACACATTTTCTGGACTGTTATAAATTGTGCTAAGGTTGCTTTATGGTAATGTACTGCTATTTAAATGGTAGACTCGTAATATTTGTAATACCATGAATAGCAGGAGGGCTGGCTCAACAGAATATCATTTTGAAAGCAATTGTCAGAATGTCATGTAGAGAAACATGCAATACAACGACAAGAACTAATATATTGACTGTTATCATAATCGTTTTGTCAGTACAAACTGTAACTGGAAGGCTTGAAATAACATTCCTCTTCTACACTGTGTCAAACAACAGAAGTTGTGTGAGAGCGAGTTGGAAGCCTTTCTTCAACTAGTTGTTTGTTCTGTACGTCTTCAATTGGCACGCGAGGTACACTCTTTCACCATGAGACTGGGTCCACTGTACATGTCAACTTATTATAAATCATGTTATCATTTTAAAAAACACAATACGATGCTGGTTAGCATTGTCGTCAGTTTACAGTCAACAGTAAGTAAAATGTAGTGGAATGTTGTGAGAGCTGGTTTTCTGATTGGCCAAGACTGCCCTCATGATTTTATAATGAAAATAATACTTGCTCAGTACTATAAAAACACTACTTATTTGACTACCGAGTGATTGGAGCACAACGAGAGACGGTAGCCTTGACCAGTTATGTAGTTTATGCAAATACATTTAAATTAGTGTTAAAAAATGTGGAATAATGATGTGCACTGCTCTCTAGTAAATACTAGAGTGCAAGTCTGCTTATCTTACTGTTGATTCCTCCACGGTTGAAACACACATACCTTGAAGTTATCAAAGACAGTGCTCCTAACTGAGCTCTTATCTGTCATGGATGATCCATGCATTTAGGTCCACACTTAAATTGTTCATATTTTTCTCAATAATATTTCCAACAAATCCTTTTAATGTTTTATTGTTCTTTTAACAGTTGCAAGATTTACTGGAAGTGCACAAGCTATAGTCTTTTATCACAGAAATTGCTCACAACTATAATAGACAGTTGTTTGATGGTTAATCTGCTGCAGTCATTTCTTTTTTTGAAAGTGTTTACACAGCTTCTGGTGTTCACAGAATTGGTATGCTATTCTTGGTATTTGATCACTTACTCCCCCAGAAATGTTTGCTTTAAAGCATTATCATAAATGGAAACTGCTTAATTCCAGCTCACTGAGTCAAGTGCTGGAGTGCTGGTGCAATTGCTGCCATAATGTGTTTGAACTGTGTACCTATGCTGTCAAGGACCAGCTCGGAAATATATTTAATGCAATAAATACAACTACAGTAAATAGAGTTGTAAAGTTTGTATCTACTGTAGATTTGTGTAGTGAGTGAGGCTGTTTAAGTTTGGGTTCACAATATTAGACCACAACTATAAAGTTGTGTTTTTACTAGTGTGTGTTCTTGCTTTGTTGTAAATTAGTAGGAATATGTATGGTACAGTAATTATTTGCATAAAGATAATGTTAAACCGATACAGTAGAACTTAACTGCCTCTAATAAACACATTGGTGTCTGTTTTAAATTATCTTAACCCTCCTTCCCTTCTCTGTTCTAAACAATGCACAGCGCAGGGTTTTGTTAGAAAGGATCCTGACAGGAGAAAGTCATTATTAGCAGGCATGTGTGCAGTTCACTGGAAAGGTTCATTCATTCCTTTTTGAACTGGGCTCGAAGCACACTCTTTCCTCTGTTTCAAACATTATCATTTATGAACTGGACTCGAAGCACACTATTCCCTCTGTTTCTGTTTGATAGTCAGTGGCAGTATACGTGTGTGCGAGACACTGGCAGTGTGTGTGTGTGTGTGTGTGTGTGTGTGTGTGTGTGTGTGTGTGTGTGTGTGTGAGAGTGTCACTGGCAGTATGTGTGTGTGTGAGAGTCACTGGCAGTGTGTGTTTGTGAGTCACTGGCAGTATATGTGTGTGTGAGAGAGAGAGTCACTGGCAGTATGTGTGTGTGAGCGTCACTGTTAGTATATGTGTGTGTGTGAGAGTCACTGGCAGTATATGTGTGTGAGTGTCACTGTTGGTATATGTGTGTGTGTGTGTGTGAGAGTCACTGGCAGTATATGTGAGAGAGTCATTGGCAGTGTGTGTGTGAGAGAGAGACAGAGACAGAGGCAATATATGTATGTGTGAGTCCCTGGCAGTATATATGTGTGTGTGTTTGAGAGTCACCGGCAGTATATGTGAGCGAGTTATTGGCAGTGTGGGTGTGTGTATGAGAGAGAGTGTCACTGACAGTATGTATGTGTGTGTGAGAGAGAGAGAGTCACTGGCAGTGTGTGTGTCTGTGTGTGAGAGAGAGTCACTGGCTCTGTGTGTGTGTGAGAGAGAGTGTCACTGGCAATGTGTGTGTGTGTGAAAGAATCGCTGGCAGTATATATGTGTGTGTGTGTGTGTGTGTGTGAGAGAGTCCCTGGCAGTGTGTGTGTGAGAGTCACTGGCAGTATATATGTGTCTGTGTGAGAGAGAGAGTCACTAGCAGTATATATGTGTCTGTGTGTGTGTGAGAGTCACTGGCAGTGTGTGTGTATGAGAGAGAGAGTCACTAGCAGTATATATGTGTCTGTGTGTGTGAGAGAGTCACTGGCAGTATATGTGTGTGTGAGAGTCACTGGCAGTGTGTGTGTGTGAGAGAGAAATAGTCACTGGCAGTATATATGTGTGTGTGAGAGAGAGAGAGAGAGAGAGAGAGAGAGAGAGAGAGAGAGAGAGAGAGAGTCACTAGCAGTATATATGTGTCTGTGTGTGTGAGAGAGAGAGAGCCCCTGGCAGTGTGTGTGTGAGTTACTGGCAGTATATGTGTGTAAGTATCACTGTTAGTATATGTGTGTGTGTGAGAGTGTCACTGACAGTATGAGAGTGTATGTGTGTGTGTGTGTGAGAGAGAGAGAGTCACTGGTAGTATATGTGTGTGTGTGTTAGAGAGAGAGTCACTGGCAGTGTGTGTGTGTCTGTGAGAGAGTGTCACTGGCAGTGTGTGTGTCTGTGTGAGAGAGAGTCGCTGGCTGTGTGTGTGTGTGTGTGTGAGAGAGAGAGAGAGAGAGAGAGAGAGAGAGAGAGAGAGAGAGAGAGGACTCACAGTGTGACCGTCTGTATATAACACACACAGGTGTCAAGCTGTGTGTGAGTGTGTGTGTGTGAGAGAGAGAGAGTGAGAGAGAGAGAGAGAGAGAGAGAGAGAGAGAGAGAGTGTCACTGGCAGTATATATATGTGTGTGTGTGTGTGAGAGTCACTGGCAGTGTGTGTGTGTGTGTGAGAGAGTCACTGGCTGTGTGTGTGTGTGAGAGAGAGAGAGTGTCACTGGCAGTATATATGTGTGTGTGAGTCACTGGCAGTGTGTGTGAGAGAGAGTGTCACTGGCAGTATATGTGTGTGTGTGTGAGAGTCACTGGTAGTATGTTTGTGTGAGAGAGTGTCACTGGCAGTATGTGTGTGTGTGTGTGAGAGTCACTGGCAGTATGTGTGTGAGAGAGAGTGTCACTGGCAGTGTGTGTGTGTGTGAGAGAGTCACTGGCAGTGTGTGTGTGTGTGAGAGAGAGTGTCACTGGCAGTATATGTGTGTGTGAGAGAGAGTCACTGGCAGTGTGTGTGTGTGTGAGAGAGTCACTGGCAGTATATGTGTGTGTGTGAGAGTCACTGGCAGTATGTGTGTGAGAGAGAGTGTCACTGGCAGTATATGTGTGTGTGTGTGAGAGTCACTGGCAGTGTGTATGTGAGAGAGAGTGTCACTGGCAGTATATATGTGTGTGTGTGTGAGAGTCACTGGCAGTATGTGTGTGTGAGAGAGTGTCACTGGCAGTATATGTGTGTGTGAGAGTCACTGGCAGTGTGTTTGTGTGAGAGAGAGTGTCACTGGCAGTATATGTGTGTGTGAGAGTCACTGGCAGTGTGTATGAGAGAGAGAGTGTCACTGGCAGTATATGTGTGTGTGAGAGAGAGTCACTGTGTGTGTGTGTGTGAGAGAGAGTGTCACTGGCAGTATATATGTGTGTGTGAGAGAGAGTCACTGGCAGTATATGTGTGTGTGTGCAGTGTGTGTGAGAGAGAGTGTCACTGGCAGTATATATGTGTGTGTGAGAGAGTCACTGGTAGTATATGTGTGTGTGAGAGTCACTGGCAGTGTGTGTGAGAGAGAGTGTCACTGGCAGTATATATGTGTGTGTGAGAGTCACTGGTAGTATATGTGTGTGTGAGAGTCACTGGCAGTGTGTATGTGAGAGAGAGTGTCACTGGCAGTATATGTGTGTGTGAGAGAGAGTCACTGGCAGTATATATGTGTGTGAGAGAGAGTCACTAGCAGTATATATGTGTCTGTGTGTGAGAGAGAGTCACTGGCAGTATATATGTGTGTGTGAGAGCCACTGGCAGTATATGTGTGTGAGGGAGTGAGTCACTGGCAGTGTGTCTGTGTGTGTGTGTGAGTCACTGGCAGTATATTTGTGTGTGTGTGTGAGTGTGTCACTGGCAGTGTGTGTGTCTCTGTGTGTGAGAGAGTCACTGGCAGTGTGTGTGTCTCTTTGTGAGACTGTCTCACTGGCATTGTGTGTGTGTGTGTGAGAGAGAGAGAGAGTTTCTGGCACTATGTGTGAGAGAGTCATTGGCAGTATATGTGTGTGTGTGTGTGAGTCACTGGGAGAGAGAGAGAGAGAGAGAGAGAGAGAGAGAGAGAGAGAGAGTGAGTGAGTCAGAGAGAGAGTCAGAGTATATGTGTGTGAGAGTCACTGGCAGTATATATTCCAGGTTGGGAGAATGTGACAAGCAGCAGCATGATGTATTTCTGCCAATAGGAGTCAGAGTTGCTTTTTTAGATGACTAGTTGTTAGAGCAATATATCGTTCAACGATTAGAGGCACATATGTGTTTATTGAATGTAACATGACTAGGATTTCAGCTATTCTGTGTGTTTTTACCAACAAGTACTACTCGCCTTTTAGAGCTACATATTTGTTCATTGAATATAACACTATGTAATTATTCAAAACAGTATTTGTGAATAGGGCCCAATGCTTCAAGACTAGAAATAACCAAGATTATTATTTAATGGCCCCTACTGAGTCTGCACCTGTTGTTGTTTTAACTTTTTGAAGAAGCTTGAGAAATGTGTATTATAACTATGTTAGAACCTTGAGCAACAGGAATTCAGTAATAATGCCAGTGTTCTGTTTCTCTTGGTGTCCTTCTTGCACAATGCTTGATGAATTAGTCAGTTGGCAACAAATTACACCCTGGGCTGAAATGCAATAATGCATTCCTAAATTGCTTCCAATCATGATAAGATATCCTCTTTTGGAGCCCATACAAGACTTGATTGAACACAAAGGCTGCTATTCTCTGCTTCTAAGTAACTTTCCAAAACTAACTGCTTCACTGTGCTCAAGGACTGAAGGTTTCCAGCAGCAGTCAGGCTTTGGTACTATATTTCAGGAAATACAGTGAAGAGAATAAAGTAGGAAAGTTGATTCCAGGCTATTAGGTAAGATATTCATTTAATAAGTGTCGTTCACCCAAGTACCCTCCCAAATATGTGAATTATATACATATATAATATATATTATATAATATATATAGAATATATATATATATATATATATATATATATATATATATATATATATATATATATATATATATATATATATATATATATATATATGTGTGTGTGTATATATGTATATATATATATATATATATATATATATATATATATCTATGTGTATATATGTGTGTATATATATGTATATATATATATATATATATATATATATATATATATATATATATATATATATATATATGTGTGTGTGTGTATATGTAAATAATGTTTTAAATATATAAATTAATATAATTTGTTTTATTTTGTACAAAGCTGTTATGATTAACTGTAGTTGGGGAAGAAAGTTTCACATCAGGACCCTTAAAAAAAGGGAGGTGGGGTATCCCATTCAAACTGATCAAAGTTTACAATGTTTGCTAATTTTCTTTTTAGTGTAAAACGGAAACATAACTTATTTGAATCTATAACAAATGTGACCCTTTTTCTTTCAGTACACAACTGGACATTGGAAGACACAGTGCAGTGGGTGGTTGACTTCGTTGAGCTGCCTCAGTACGAGATGAATTTTAGAGATTATAAAGTCAATGGTAACACCCTGCCACGGTAAGTCACTTGTGTAGAGCATGCCAGCTCATCTTACACTAAACACACAAACACAAGGCTTAGTAAGAGCACTTCCACATCATAATGGGTGCTTACCTTGATGTATTATGCATTTGTGACAATTACTATTTTAAAACAGTCTAATTTTATTTTCTAAGTTAGTTTGAGTAAAATGAGTCGAATAAAATTCTAACATGTACCTAAAAATAATTTTACCCCCGATTTTCTTCTCAATTACCGCGGCCTTGCCTGTGCTCCACTGACTGTATGACTCGCCCTGCGCACCGCGCGGCCTTGCCTGTGCTCCACTGACTGTATGCCTCGCCCTGCGCACCGCGCGGCCTTGCCTGTGCTCCACTGACTGCATGACTTGCCCTGCGCATCGCGCGGCCTTGCCTGTGCTCCACTGACTGTATAACTCGCCCTGCGCATCGCGCGGCCTTGCCTGTGCTCCACTGACTGTATAACTCGCCCTGCGCACCACGCGGCCTTGCCTGTGCTCCACTGACTGTATGACTCTCCCTGCGCACCGCGCGGCCTTGCCTGTGCTCCACTGACTGTGTGACTCGCCCTGCGCACCACTCGGCCTTGTCTTTTTACCAAGTGAGCCACTCGGGAACCCAGTATCACTTACATTTTTATGTGAAATTACAAAGGGTGTTTTTCACTTTATTATACTTTAACTAATTTTGTGTTTACAGCTGTAGCAGAGGATTAACTTGAGAAAACGCTTTATATAGATTTTGCATCTACTGTCTAGCAGTCAGAAAAGCTGCATCCAAGTTTCTCTCTGTTTGGTTTTACTAAAGTGAATGAATATTGTGAAAAATGACATATACCTTGACCCAACAGTGCCGACTGCTGGTAATGGAAGAAATTAACATAGTGCTGCGAAAGCTTACAGAAGAAACAAATGAGTTATAAACTGAATCGAACACACTAGGCTATACACTTCGAGCTGGCTGGAATATCACAAATACTCAATTCCTAACACAGTTATTTAAATTACCCTAAGGAACCCCAAATATAGTTTTCTTCTAATAGTAAACATTATGTAAGGGTAAAAAATTAGAATTATCTGTCGATTTTTGTCTTTTAATAAAACTGCTGACAGTTGCAGACTGTTGTAATTACTTTTCAGTGAAAACTAAAAGTGAATTTCAAACAGAAATTTATGGCAATTCATTAATAAGGTTGTCTCCATGTATAGAAGTTATGATACCCTGTCATTTTCATCTCTTAAAAACAGTTTGTACAATTTTGTGCATGTCAGGGCTGGATTAAAGCAATGACAAAGTATGTATAATTGTCTTCTACTTAGGAAAAGTGAGGTCTGTTAAAAGAAAAGCAATCGAAAATGACTCATCAGTAGTTTTTGAACACTGTCACCTAAGTGACACAACAAAATTGGATTCCTGCATTTCTACAGCTGTATTGTGATACTTTGCCCTACAAGTAACCCTAGTTTGATACAGTTTTGATCTAGAGAATGGCTGTTAAATAAATAAATATAGATAGATAGATAGCCTTTAGTGTGCTCTTGATTTATCTGTTTGTTCTGATTTGCATGATCTCACAGCTTTATTATTTGTAGAACTAAAATGTTATCCTAGACTTCTCTTGTTTGGGGAATTGTTTGCTATCCCTTCAAAGTATCAATGCGGTTTCCTCTGGTATTTTTCGATGTTTCAAAAAACAGCACCAGTGATAGTTGTATTGTTCTTATTTTTGATTCAGTAGATGTTTATTTAACAAGAAATGACAGAACCAGCAATATATGCTGCTTTTATAGAAAGACTTTATTTAAACATTAGAAATGTCAAATATTTTACCTGGTTTGAAGAGTGCTGTTTGTCAAGATATGTGTCCCAGTGAAAAATGCTCAGTTGTGCTATTTTATATCTTGAAAATTGGACAATAAAACAATTCCTGTATTTATTTAATGCAATCAGAAACATACATCAGCCACATGTTGCTCATTATGTATTGACTGAATGTAAAATTTATATTATCAAAACATAATAAAAACAAGCAGTAACTCTATTTTGAGGCATTTGCAAAATTAATTTTCAGAATAAAAAAATGTAACTGTATAAAAAAAATGTGTTGCAGAACCAGTTATTTTACTGAGTACTTTTTCAAATAATTTTACTCTAACCTCAAATTATCTCTATATTACACGCCTGGCTTAAAGGCAAGATAGGCTATTGCTTTTAGAAACTCTTGATGAAGTTCTAGACACTTGCATCAAGCATGCAGTACATTCCAAGTAGGAGAAATGAAATGTGTTCATTGATTTTGTTTGTTGTTATAGGATCGCTGCTAATGAACCTGCGTTTATGACGTCCCAGTTGAAAATCGTGGATCAGCGCCACAAGCAGAAACTAAATCTCAAGGCCCTGGATGCTGTGTTATTTGGACCCCCTCTTCGTTAGTATATTGGTTTATTGATTTATTTCAGAAACTAGTCAATTTGTATGCTAGAGATAAGGCAGTTAATTGTTTCAATAAAGCAACAATGTAGCATGAGTGCTCATGCCTGCTGTGGTAGCCTACATTAAAAACATCACATGTTTCTCTTGAGATACACTTTCATTTAGTGTCTTCAAATAGTGTATTTTGTCTTCAGTCAGCGTTCAATACAGCAGACTGGTTTCAAACAGCCTCATGCTGTAGGGCTGACACATGGAAAAAAAAGGGCCTATGGATGACTTGCTTTGCACACTGAATACTGAGAGAAGTACTAAAGTGAAGTAACCCATATCCTTATAGAATACACAGTGCAGCTCCAGTTGTGTTTCACAAAACTGCTTTGTTGATAGGGAATGGTTACTTTCTTCACTTGTCTTGGGTGCTAACCTGTCAGTTAGATGCCAAAAACACTGAGCATGTGAGACTGCTTTTTATCAGGAGTTGCATTTGGCAATGCCAGAGTTTATCAGTATCAAAGACAATGGTATATCTTAATCTGTGCTGAAAACTTTTAGCCAGAGCTGTGGGCTACAGTATGTTTCAACCAGAGCCACTTGCTGGTACGGGGCATTAAATATTTACACTATATTTTAAATAAATAAATAAAAATTCTGAAACTACTTATATGCTCTGACATATAAACAGGAATCACTTTATCAAAAGGGGATGAAGTCTTATGAAATAACATTCTTTATTCTAGTGATTCTTCTGTAAACTTCAAGAGCTGAAATCGTTTTACAACACTTTTTTATTTTGAAAAACAATGGCTCACCTTTGGCTCTCCTGATGGGGCTGCCTTCGAAACTGCTTAAATATAAATACATCAGGTTGTGCCTTGATTCCCTCATTGACATCTGACAGACTTGCCTTCTTGTAGAGGCAGGAAACACTACTTATGGCAGACTGCTTATGCTGACAGTATATATGACTATTATACTGTATATTAGGAAAGCAGAACATTCCCACTTTTTTTTTGGTTTTAAGCTCAAGACTATTTATGCAACCTTATATATACTATATTTATTTGATAGAGCTTCGAAAGAATGATGTGGCTACTTAGCACATTACTAATGACACACCTCTATAGGACAGTGTGCTTTTGTGGACCAAACATTGCATCATTGTAATGCCTTGGTTCCAAACGTCACTTCTGTATAGTATAAGTGAATTCTATGGATGCATAATGTTTCTTGACCATTTTTTTTTTTTTTTTGCATTTAAGTAAGACTCACTCATTTATTTTTATTCAATAACTTGCTTACAAAACAGTTTTCCCCTCCTCACATGTGTTGCTTCATTGTGATTGGCTACAATGTGCAGTGGCAGTGAGTAAGAACAAAATAATCGCTGTGGAGAGCGATAAGGGAAAGTTGCCTTGTTAGAGCCCCTGTCTCTTCACAGCAGTGTGGACACTCACATTGAAATGCATGGGGAGCACATTCTATTTTGGTTTTATTCCGCTCGCCTCTCCTCACCTCGCTCTAGTCGTGTATGAGTAAATCCGCCTATATACTCAAAACTAAGTCAAAATGTGCAGAGATATTGACATTGGATCTGTTTACTGGTTTGAGTTGAAGTTTATGTCCTATAATGTTTGAGTAGCCTGCAGTTTTGAGCTGAGTTACTGTAAAATACACTTTGTAAATAAAAATAAAAATAATCTTCTGATTTTGTCTATTAAGGTCCTCACCACAACTGGCTGAAGGATTTTGTCCTGATGATTTCTATTATTATTGGCGTTGGAGGCTGCTGGTTTGCTTACGTTCAAAATAAATCCTCCAAGGAACACATTTCAAAAATGATGAAAGATTTAGAAAGCCTCCAAAGCGCAGAGCAGAGCCTTCAAGAGCTACAGGAACGGTAAGCAGGTTTAAATCAAGCATGCAGTTCCATCCAAAATGTTTGAATAGGGTTCATTAGTGCACAGTAGAGTGTGTTTTCAAAAAACATTGTATTACTAGCATTGGTTTTAACAAGTCCTGCTTTTACTCCATATTACTGCATAATGACACTAAGAAACCATAGTAGCAACCAAACATCATTTATAAGCTTTCTTTGTGACACTGTTTTCTTAATTTGGTCAATTTTGTAGACTTGAAAAAGCCCAGGAAGAGAACCGAACCGTTGCTGTGGAGAAGCAAAATCTAGAGCAAAAGATGAAAGATGAGATTAGCGATGCCAAGAGGGAAGCGCATCGTTTGCGAGTGCTGCGGGAGGGGGCAGAGTGCGAGCTGAGTCGGCTCAAGTATGCAGAAGAGGAGCTGGTTCAGGTACAGTAGGCTCCGATTGCAGCGAGCATGAACTGTACAGATTGTGCTGCAGCACATTATAACAGTGCTTTTATTAGGGTGACTAATAGTTAAAGTTGTAAAACTGCTACAATTGAGCAACCCATAGAAAACCACAACCTGATATTATCCAGTCCTGTGCTTCCAGAAAACCTACAAAATAACCGAAGCTACGAATTCACATTTTTGGTCACACCTTTTTTTAAAAAAAAAAAAAAGGTTGTGTTTTTAAAATGTTCTTAGTGCTATAAAAACTGGACCGTCAGTATGAATTCTAATGTTTAAGTCACTTTAGCAGCTTGCAAACATGTCCTCCTTGCACTGATAGTTTTATTAACAATAATAAAAAATAGGAGTAGAAAACACGTTTCTTCTTAGACTAACCATGCAGACAATCATACCATTTACACGCAGTACGGTATGACATTGTTGAAGTGCAGTGATTGTGAAAGTACATTAGAACTTTACACTTGCTATAAGAACAAAATGTGGAATACAAAAAAAAAGTAACATTAAGAAAATGAATGTTTTAATAGATAAATAATGATCTCTTTAAATTTATAAATGGTCTTAAAACAATTGTTATTATTTTTAATGAGTCCTGCTTTTACTCCATATTACTGCCTAATGACTTGGCTTATGATATATGGCATCCTGACAGTGAGGATTTATTTCGATCTCCTTTCTGTTGTTCAGTGAGTACACGCTGTTAGTGCAGGCATTGGAACACGTGTTATAAATAAATGCATGGTGGAGCTTGCATCCAGCTGATAAGTGTTACAGCCACAGTAAGCCGACGGCAGGGTTCATGTTCAAATATTGAAAGACTGCGTTATCAAATGTCAGAAAATATTTCTCTGTGTGCTGCTGTCCCCACTTTGGGACTGTGGTGTACATTTTCTGATAGTCATTGTAACATAAATCTTTAAGATATCTCGAGACACACCTTTATGTATTTGAATACAATATCAAGACACACCTTTATGTATAAACAGTATTTTACTATAAATGATCTAGGGTGTTCCTACTATATCTTCCTATGTCGCCATCAAAACTACATTCATATGAATATATATTTTACAGTAATCATTGAATTATGGCTGTAAATTTGATTAATTGATTTGGCATATGATTTAATGTTTAGACAATATTGAACTTTGGTTCAATTCAGTGTTATCTTTAGTGCTGTTCAACAGTCAGAATCAAAACAAACAAATCTTGTTGAAAGTAATACCTTTATTATAAAAGGTTATATTAGATTGTAATAATTTGTTTCCAATGTATAATAAACTATTATAATAAGTATGTTTAAGAAAAAATAACCATATATTCAGTTGAAATTAGGATTCTAAATATATTCAGCATTTAGCAATGCATTCATATATTTTATCATATAAATTCAACATAGGTTAATGCCATTACTTCATACTCAATTTAAACAGAATTAAGTCATACAGTAGATTTATGCACCATGGAAATTCGTAAGTTGTTTAGCTACGAGTACTTAAGTGAAGAAAGTGGAGAGTCTCGCTATGTAGAATTACTGTATATAGCTTTCTCCTTGTAGTTAAAAGTTGAGATCTTCAGTTTGTAGTCCTCTCCACAGTTAAAAGATTTTGAAGAAAAACAAGATGGCGATTTTAGGACTCCCTGTCCCACGATGCAATGAAGTCACACAAAAAGTGGTTTCCTCTTCCTGTGTGTTAGAAGAGTTCTTATCAACATATTTCTCATCATTATTTCAGTAATTGGCTGTTTTGAATGCAAACAGGATGATATAACTTCAAAAGAAAATACCTTCCCATCTTCATTCAAACAAAGCATTGTAAATCACAGAAGATGCATTGAGTTAGAAATACGCTTTTGTGAAATTACTTTTTTTTCCTAGGTTTTGTTTTAGGACCATGTGCAATAAAAAAATTCAGCTACAGCTAATTTACATTGATAGTCCCACAAACTGACAACTACAAATACAATGATAATAACAATAAAGTTTAAAAAAAGAATACTAAAATAAAATACAATCAAAAAACAGTAAAATACAGTAAAAGAAAGTCAACAAATGGAGGGGGACTAGACGTGGTCACAAACTTGTCCTGTTTTAGCCCTTTTTTCAATTCTGTTAAACTTTTATAGTCTGATATGTTTTTCATGGTCTGGATCCAGAACATGGCACCCTTGATTGAGCAAGCTGTTCAATGTGTTGAACATTTTTACTTAATAATCACAATTAAATTTTCTTGATGTGATTTCACACAATGCGGTGCCAAATTAAACCATAAAAGTCCCATATTCGTCATTTGTTCAATGATAAATGACTTCATTTTTTGTGATTTAAATAAGGCTTTTAATATACTACATCTTCAATGTTTGTAAATTTACAATTATAACAGTTAACATTTAATGTCAAACTGAACCATCTCCATTGTCCACCAGATGGCAGGATTACTTTATTTTTGACCAGATTTTGTATGGAATACACATTATGCAGACATCAAGTCTGTCTTTAGGGAGATAGGAATTTACATCATCCTGTTATCAGTTGCAAGATGCAAGGTGCAAATAAAATATGTGAAGCTTGGTACTTAGTTCTGATAACAATCTGCATTTGTTTAAAAAGGTTCTTCCTGGCTGGTCTTCACAGCAGGTGATTTAGCTTAACAAATGGTACTCTAGTCCGAGATGAGTTTTTCCAGACTTCTTGTCAGAGTGGTTTTAGGATTAAAAATTCAATGGGCATATTATCATTTAAGCAAACATAAACTGTACTTTCTACCTTACATGATGATGTTTCCCTATGGCGTAAACGTGTTTATCTTGACTCATTGTTAGGTCCGCATGGCACTGAAGAAGGCAGAGTTTGAAATGCATGGGAATTGGTCAGTTCCTGAGGCTTTGCAGAAGTGGCTGCAGATGACGCATGAGGTGGAGGTGCAATACTATAATATCAAGAAACAGAATGCTGAGCTGCAGTTAGCCATCGCCAAGGAGGAGGTAAACCAGCGGCCTTTACGACACTGTTTTATAAGAGTCTTATTCCATCTGAAATGTTTTGGTGTGCATTGGGATCAATATAATAAGATACCTGTAAACCCGAACACCACTTATTTAAACCCCTGCCTATAGGAAATGAATGAATGTCTTACCTAGAAGCTGTACTGCACAACACCTGTGTAGCGTTTAGGCAGGTCCTCTGCATTGCACGTTGCAGCTTCAACAGGTTGACTTACTCTAGAATTCCTTATTAAAACATTTCACAAAACATTTGACTATATACAGGGTGATTAGAAAGTTTACCACATCAACGCACCATATTCATGTGGTAAACTTACTTTCTAGTCACTGTATAAACGACACCTTGTGTAGGGGAAAATAACGACATTCCCCCTTGCAACTGTTTGTTTTGCTGTCATCAAAAAAGAGACTTGTGTGTTGCATAAAATAAGCACATATTTGGTTCCGCAGTATCTCCATTGTGGTTTTAAAAATAGATGTATCGTATCACAGCGGGCAACACATTTAAGCTGATAAGGCACACACTCTGGGACTCACACAGAGGAGTGCACTTAATGGTTTTTGTTGTCTTTGCAGATGAAAGGCGTTGAAAGACTTAACCTCTCCCCCTTCCTGGCATTATGTTTGTGGTGTGCCTTTTCAGTTTTCTACACCACTGGCATGACATGTCTTTGTTAATTCCTTTTTAGGCAGAGAAGATCAAAAAGAAGAGGAGCTCTGTCTTTGGCACACTACATGTTGCCCACAGCTCCTCTCTGGATGAGGTTGACCACAAAATTCTTGAAGCAAAGTAAGTTTAGTAACTTTGCTTTTTTTGTCTTGGGTTTTTGGCCGCTACAGCCAATCAGCTGAAATGCTGAATGTGTAATTTTAGCACCTTTTCCTAAACCCTAAGATCTTTTATGTGACTTTTTTTTGCTTTCAGGAAAGCGTTGTCTGAAGTAACAGCTTGCTTGCGTGAGCGCCTCCACCGCTGGCAGCAGATTGAGAAGATCTGTGGCTTTCCTGTAGTTCACAACTCGGGGCTACCCACCCTGACAGCCACGCTCTACTCAGAACCCAGCTGGGTAGTCATGCCAAGAGTGTCCGTCCCTCCATATCCTATTGCTGGTGGAGTCGATGACTTAGACGAAGATACTCCTCCAATCATTCCACAGTTTCCCTGTACGTCCTCATCCAGGGAGTTGCATAGTTGTGATAGAGTAGCTAACGTGATTGGTTAGCACTGACACAGGCTATTCTATTGATGTCCTGGTAACCTGGGGTTACCAGCAATAAAACAACACTAACAACTAGGGGTGCACCGATAAGATTTTCTTGGCCAATGCCGATGGTTATCTACTCATATCCACCAATACTGATAATAAATAGACAGTACAGGTAAACTACTAGAACAAGACATATTTAAACTGTTTTATAATTATAAATGCTAAACAATTAACAGATATAATTTACTTGTATTTATGCATTTACTTCAGAAAATGAATACAAAGAATACATAGTATTATATTGTGTGCTTGTCAGCAATTTATACATTTGTTTTACAGCATAGTCACACAAGAATACGAATTTGCATTTGTACTAGTTAAAACACTTCTGTAGAAAAAATGTGACATTTTTCATAGCCAAACATTGCGTATTTATAACTTCGACCTATACTGTACAGCAGAAAAAATAATTAACCTACGCTATGTCAACTACAACAACGTTCGTTAAATTCTTATTTTAAGCATTCACTGTTTAAAAATGCAGCCCAACTTAAATTGTTCACTTAATCAAAAACAAAATGATGTCATGAAAATATCTGGTTACAAAATTCAGTCAAACGTGAATTTGTTACTAAACAAGACGACACAGTAATCAAGTCTAGCTTCAAAATGCTGCCTAATATACCCACAACCAATGCAGATTAAGATAAACAAACGGAGCAAAATAAACAAAAATTACAAAACATAATCGCCACTTAATGTTTAGAGAGCCCACAGCTTCTTGGAAGTTAGGGAGATTGTTGTCGTTGCTGCTCTAGTCTAGTTTTAAAAAAGTGCTTTATAGCTAAACTGTTTACGGTCAAGGATTTGATCAAGTGAGTTGCCAAAGAGAGAGAGACGGAGCAGAGAAATCACAGAGGCAGTTTTGTAACTAACCATGCTGTATTTGAATAATAATTTGCCCGGTTAATACTATTTTCTTACGAATGATGAATAGCTGTAGATTTATTACAGTTTTGTCAGCCTGAAACTAAGTACAAAGCTGAATGTTAGCCTGGTAACTGTACAGGCTACATGTACTATAAACTACTACTACTATTATTATTAATAATAATAATAATAATAATAATAATAATAATAATAATAATAATAATAATAATAATAATAATATAAAAAAGGATAATGTGTTAGTTACAAATAAATGTTTATTTAATTTTTTTTTTTTTTAAAGCATAATATTCTATTCGTAGTTCATTGTTGGATTTAATGTAGCATCTAGTGTGTTCTGCACACAGCTCACTATCCTATTGTTGTCTTCAGATATAAAAAAATAAAAATGAAAATCCAAACACTGCTGTTTTTGAGACATATTGACTGCATTTTGGAAGCACGTTGCACAGCACTGGGAAAATTAGTGTCTCAGTGGTTGTGTGTCATTAGTATGGTAAGTGTGCCTTACTATACTAATGACGCATAAATTTAGTGCTGGAAGAAATTCAAGCATGAATCTCAGTGTACATTATCGGCTAAAATAACAAAAACTGCCAATAGCAGTTCCTTATAACGGTACCATGCCGACAGGCTACCAATTATCGGTGCACCCCTACTAACAAGTTGAGTAAATGAATGAATTGAAATGTGTAGATGAACACTTTAGTTTGCTTTTCCTTTACTTCTAGCCATCGTTTGTTATGTGTTTATGCTATGCAAAATGGATAAGTTGCCCAATGCACATAGCTGTCTCCTAGCAAGTGAAGGCACCACTGTGTTCTGCATGCTGTAGTTTATTCTAGGAACATGTGACGGAGGCGCGTGAGATATCACTGCAAAGCGCCTGGCTGGAACTGGAACGCTGTCTGTTGAAGTGACCGAGTAATAGGCAACAAATGAAACTTTAGAAGCCGACTCATGTCACTTGAGCCTTAGTTTTGGTTTATTGTAGTTTCATATAGGAATGTGTGTTCAGGACATACGGTACAGCATTGGGTGCTTGACAACTACCTAAAAGGAAACAAAAGTCAAGTCATAATAACCGATAGTGAAGCACCATGGGGTCCAAATGGAGGGTTACATGTTACAAATAGGTCCAAGCCTGGCATTGTACACACTTTTAAATGCAGAAATACTGAAATTCGCATTTCTTAACCATATAATTGTAATGTTTCATTGAATGCTATGCCGGTTTTACTATAGATAATTTGAGTTGTGTTTGATTGTCTGGAAGACATGTGGTGCATACAGGCACACGTACAATGATAACAGGAAAAAGAACAATGAACCTGCCCTTCAGCAACATTCCTGAAGAATTATTAGACGTTCTCAGTAGTTACAGGAATTTTGATACTCTACTGAGCTTTCAATGTTGAATCACAATGGGGCATTTCAGCATTACCTATGTGCCTCCCAAGTGTGCAAGTCAGGGACAGCGGTCTAATTCAAGAGCAAACGTGACAGGAAAGGAGGCCTAAAAATAACTGCTCAAGCTATAAATAAGCTGTGTGCAGGTAAAGGTACCTTTTACTGTTACAGTATTACTGTTTTAAACTTGAATCTCTTGCCTAATAAAACATTATAACATAGCTACAGCTAATTGAAATAAGAGAAATATGAGAATTTAAACTTACTAAATGATGATTTCGAAAGTACTATTTGTCTATTAAAAAAGATCAGTAATGCTATGTGGAATTAATAGAACACTTAGCATATAAAATAAATACATTTCCATTCAAAGAGCTAGTATTTCAAGGAGAGTTCTGAAGCTACCTTCACATTAGAAAGTCGATGTCTTGCGTTGTGTAACCAACACTAGATAACCAATTGTATTTTCACCTTTACCCTATTTAGCTCCACTAATGAAGGTGGGATCATTAGCAAGAAGCAGTAGTCAGTGCCGCTCCCGATGCAGTGTAAAGAGCTCACCTCCACAGCCCCAGCCTACCCTGCTTTCCCCAGATCCGGATCTTCTGTCAATGGCTGGCTGTCCTCCAACTTACCGTACAGAGGAGGAAGAGGATGCTATCTATTTTAATGCAGAGAAAAAATGGTATGTAATGTATGTGAACAAATATGTGTCGTTCCTATTGTTTGCTATTTTATATATATATATATATATATATATATATATATATATATATATATATATATATATATATATATATATATATATATATATACACACACACACACATTAAAAGAAAATGAAGCATGCATGCTGTCATGGAAAGGCTCTGTTCCTGAGCTGGTTTGATGTTTACTTTATTAAGAGTACAGTTTCCACTCACACGTAGGGTCGTTAATAGTTAGACAGCATGAAATCGCTTATATATTTGTTTTTGCCTGCAGTTACTTTGTTACTGTGTTGGGTTAAGGTACTGGGGTTCTTTTTTAAAGCTATGTTACTGTTATTGAGTAAAGAGTTCTATAGGCCTTGAATGACCTCAGCCGTGGTTAGCTGTAAACACCAAATAAACAAACAAAAAGAAAAATTACACACATACACTGTACACACACAGGGTGACTAGAAAGTAAGTTTACCACATCAACGCATGGTGCATTGATGTGGTAAACTTACTTTCTAATAACCCTGTGTATATATTCGTAATTCAGATCTGTGGTAAGTGAATTCCTTTGTGCATCATAGTGACCTGTGCTTTTAGCAGATTTGTATATTTACTTGGAATGATATGCTACCCTTTTAAAACTGTTGCATTTGTTATTGCTTGTGAGAGAAGTTCCTCCACAGAGTAATCCTGACTCTGATGGTAGGATTGTAGAACCAAGTAATCTTAAAAACTCCTCAACGCTATGTGTTCTGTTACAGGGACTTGCAGGATACATGGTCAGATTGTGATTCTTTGAACTCTTCTATAGGAAGAAAACAGTTTGCAAGCACAGAAGTACAGGAAGTTCCTTCTCGAAAGACCTCCAGGGATGAGCTGTTTGATCAAGAGCTACATTTTACAGATTTGCCAACGTCCTTTGATCAGTCCAAAGGTTCACCTGACATCGAATCCAAAAGCATGGTCTACAGCCCTGCCAGTAAGATGGTCTACAATGGCATCTTGGAGAAGTCCTACAGTATGGGCCAGCTGTCCAGTGGGCTACCTGTCTCAGAAACCCGCTACCCTTCTCTTACCTCACTGAACATTGAAGGCAAAGTAGCGAAGGAACAGAAGATGCACAGTGTGTCTCAGGACTCCTGTGATGATGGTGACAAGACGAAGAAGTCATCCAAGTTAAAAAGCTTCTTTAAAAAGAAAAAGTAAGAACGCTTCAGGAAGGCTGTCATCAAAGCCAAAATCTGCCATTTCAGATATTTTAGTGGAATGTAGCTCTAATTCAGTGCCCTAGATTGGAAACCATTTGGAATGCCTCTTTATTCACTGATAGCCTCATAGTTAACTAACTTCAGAGGCCAAAGGTCATGCCAGCCATCACCTAGACATTGATGAAGTGTGGACTGTTTACTGTCACTTTTTGCGGATTTATTGTTTTTGGGTTGTTTTTTTTTAGTTAGAAAAAAGTTCTTGTTTACTGAAGCCTTGAGTTATCTTTGCACAGAGCTAAGAAGTTTCTGTACCTGACTAACTTACCTGCAGTTTGTTGCACTACCACTTTCCAGATGCAGAAGGTACCTCTGCAGGAATTAAATAATATATATATATATAATATATATATATATATAACCTCATATAGGTATATACATATATATATTCTAGAATGCTTACAGAGCTAATTTACAGAGTTCTAGTACAGGTTTGTATAAACACAGGATTTCTGTTGGTTGGGTTTCAGTAAGCAAGACTGTTTTTTATTGAAATAGAAAATAAAATCAATCCCTTTCATGTGCTTCAGATATAAAATGAGCCCTGCTGTTTAAAACTGTGTTCACAGGGCTTGGCTCTCACTGTGATTTATTGCAATTGAAGGCTGACTGGTATTTGAGTGAATAGCTGAACAAGGCTGCAATTTCCCTGTTTTTCTTGTACAGGTGGTAGAGTCTGGCCTGGCACACCTATTTTTTTTTAACTCATCATTGACTTGCTTAAAAAGAAACTAGTTTACAAAGGTTAAGAGTTTTAGAATATTTTGTGTGTGAATCATTGTACTGTAGAATAAATTAATAAATGGAGGCATTATGGCATCCGTGGTGTTTATTTTCCATTTCACAGAATATATTTTGTACCTTAAAGTTTTTATTTTATTTTATTTGTAAGGCTGTTGTTACTTCTGGTGGAGGGTGTGGTAGTTCCTTTTAAATGAAAGAACACACCCTTTGACACACGAGGCTATATTTTTAAGTTGTGTACCAACAATCTGGATTAAGGTTAGCATCCAGTGTGTACGAGTTAGTGCTTAATGCTTGCTTGTGGTAACCTCCTGTGATTATCTTTTCTTTTGTAAATTATCTCTCTGTCTTTGCAATACTGTCATTTTGGTAGATTGGACATCATTTTGCGTTGCAGTTGCTCTACTTTCTGAGAACAAAAGCAGGATGGGGCTCGATTATCAATGTGCCGGTCCGAAAAAATCACTTTCAAATCACTGAGACATGACTTCTTGTCATGAAGACATTTGCGAGTCTGGTCTTCAGGATCTGTGAACCGTTGTGTGACGTAGCCTACTGTATAATCTAAAGGGCGTATATGTGCATGTTTTTCTTCATGATAAATCGAGATAAACAGCTCGCAGACAATGAAATATGACTCAAATTACTCACTCCTTTCGCGTTTGCTTTTGTAACCAGGTGAAATGTTCCAGGCAGTAATACAATACAGTTGGATGCAATAAATAATTGATTTACGTTAAAATAACATGAGTTTAAAAGCACACCAGTTTTGCATAGTAGTTCTGCCAAGAGCAGGAAAATACGGTGCTTGTCTCCTAACCTGTCCACTGAGAACACCGGGTGTCTGCTGCAGTCAGCAAGAGATGATCTTGTGCTCAGCAGGTAATGTTGTGCGCACGGATACTAAGATATTAATTCACATCATATCCCTTTAGGAGTCCTGTGTTTTTTGTGTCTGAGTAGTGCAAATATGAAGGGAATGCCATAAAGTTAGACTAACACTTATATGTAGCCTATTTATTGCATAAATGCTTGCATACATATTGAATCAGATGCTATAGTAATGTGTATAATCTTGTTTAAATCTTCAAAACAAAAAATAAATACAAATGCTTTATGAATCAGGCCCATTTATAAAAATAAAAAAAATTCAAAAAACATCATCAGTTGTGAATCAGACCCATAGTACTGTTAGCACAGTTTAGGTTAAGGTTTCTTTGTTTAATCTTTGTTAATGTCCTTGTTTAGAATTGTCTAAGTAATTTCCTGTTAGATAAGGTGCAGTGCAGCCATATATTTTACACAACAGAGTTGTTGATATTAAATTCCCTTATATAAATTGGTTATTTTTAAATAAAAATACATTGAATTCTGTTCAGCTTTATTTGAAGGTGTTGTGAGCTCTTGGGATGGATCACTTACCTTTTCTCTTTTGTAATTTTCTATACTGTTAAGAACAGCAAGCTGGTCACACATTTCCATTGCCCCTATGGTCAGAGACATTGTTTTATAGATTTCCCAAAACAATCTTTATTCACAGAGCAGTGATTTCTTTTTTTGCATAATGCATTTAAACAAATTCCTGGTAAACTGAAGAATTTATTCAGGAAAATAATTGGTCTGTTGGGTACAGTACATGAACCATAGCTTCTGTTTGGGACGCACACCCAACTATAGCACACATACTCACACGCACAGTTATAGCACACATATGCGCACACACACACACACACACACACACAGCTATAGCACACATATGCACGCATATACACGCATGCACAGAAACACACCTATAGCACACATACACATGCACACACACCTATAGCACACATATGAATGCACGCACACACACACACCTATAGCACACACGCACGCACACATGTGAATGCAGGCACACACATACACACGCTCAAGCAGCTGACACAGTTTCAAAACAAGCCAATTTGTTGCTGGTGCACTGACTAAGAATAACAAACATTTATATTCATTGACAGCAGCTCCAATGTTAAATATGCCCTGTCCATATGTTTGCTTGTGTGGAGAGGAGCTTTGAAAAGAACAGAATGTAACACTTTCTTCAGTGACTGTTCTTTAAAAAAAAAAAAAAAAAAAAAAAAAAAAAAGTGAATAATTATTATTTTTATGGCATATGCAGGTTGGTAGGTTTACATACGCATCTAAACAGTGCCACTTGAACAGCACTATCAACCCACACTGATCATGCTGAGGTGTCAGGATGAAATCTGACTGCCTGCTAGAACAAACGCTGCTGTACTTCATGACGATTAACCAGTCCACTACAAATCAGTGGGTTACTGATGCCTTAAAAACTACACGTACTTCATGTGACCTGGTGATTAGAGCACTGGACTGTGCATTGAGCTCTAGTGAGGGTGTAATTAGTCTTATACTGTTAGTTTGTTTATAGATTTTTTTTTCTTTCTTGGCTCATTGAAAGTAGAGGTTGGGGTGCTCACCGTGATACTGGGATAAGAGTAGTGACCGTCCCAGTGTCTGTAAAGGACTGTGTAAGCTGTGCTAGCCTCAATCTGCAATAAAATGTGCCTTGTTTGACTTCACTTATTTCTTGACGTTTTTTTTCCTGTTTTTTATGGTACCTGTGCATAAAATGTTCCAGGTGGTTCAAGTTGACACCAGCTATCAAGTGTTATCAAAAGATAAGACAGCATTTGGAGAATCACATGATTATGGTGAAATGTGGGGATTTTCAAGTCAGGTCCTTGTCCACAAAGCTGGACAAATGAAGATCTACTTGAACATCAGATGGCTGGAGGCAGTCCACGGAGGATTCTCACCCCTTCAGTCTGGACATACAGTGTCCGGTAAAGTAAAGGGCATTCTAATCCCTGATCAATAATGAGCAGTGACTCTGTTTTCCTAAGCAAGACAGAAAAACTATTTTGCACATACTTAACATTCCTTCTTTGGTATTCAATACTTTGTTTCAGCTTGTTTTACAGCAAGATCAGTTATTGAACCACTAGGTGGCCACATTTACCAATTTAGAGTTAAGACCAGACATTTTTAAACACATATTGTTTATTCAAATAGCAGAATATAATTACTAGAACAAATAAGAATATATGCAGCGATAAAAAAAAACAGTGAGAAATACTGTTGGAGATGCAGGAAATTGATAGAATATGGACTATCAAATTAAGATAAAGGTGAACAATAGGCAGGCTAGAAAAACATGAAATTCATCAGCATGTAGCATATTATGAAAAAAAATATCCAAAGCAAAGATGTTCATGGAATTTGAACAGTAAAATCCACAGAAGAATCTTGAATTGTTAAGTCCAACCTGAAAGATGCTGCAAGTACCCTATGATTTAAAAGGCTAAATGGAATTTGTACTGTACTTTTGTTCTGTAAAAGAAATTAAAAGTGCTGTAACAAATGAGTGGCCACTGAAGGGCTATTTGGGTGGTGGTAATGAGCCTGAGGCAAAGCTATATAGTAATTTTCTTATTTCTTCCTTTTGTATTCGGTTATTTAATTCCTCACAAACAATTTCTTGACCCTACAGCAAACAGCAACGTGTAGTTTTGTGTAGTAAAAATGCAAATATCGTATTACTTCAATTTGGCGCCGCTGGGTTTATTTTAAATTGATCAAAATTACTGCAGCGCTGAAGAGGGCGGCTTTTATTAATAATACTACGATTTTCAAATGCTGCAATATTTTATTACATGATTTATGACATTTTAGAAGTATCGCGGTTTCATATGTTCTGTAATACGGTAGCCTACCTATATGTAGCAGCTTGTGGCTAACCTACTTTGACTACAGTACATTTATCGGTGACATTTACCGAGAACCAATTAGGTGGGGGTAGGAAGGTCAGGGGAATACTGAACCAGCAAATCAGGAGTGTGTATTGGTTGTTAAGGGGCGGGACAATGCTGGTGTGGCAGTTAAATCCAAGAGTGTGATGTACATGTTTTTCTGCATCAAAAATTACCTCAGAATATCATCTCAATTTCTGTATAAACTGCAATATTTACTACTTGTTGTTTTTGTTTTTTTTCCCACTGTAACTTGCTTGTTTGTAATTTCTCTGCAAGATAGATAGTAAGCACTTTGTTTTTATTTGTATGGGATTGAGTACGGGAATTACAATTGAACAAAAAACAAAACAACAAAACCACCTGTATAAACTTCAGAAGGACTGCTGTTCTGTACGTATTTTATCTTGGATTTTCTTTCAGAACTGTACCATAAAAATAAATGTGCTTACTGCGTGTGTGTACATGACATTAGCTTGTCATTTATGTGCTAGATTGAGGCTCCCCTCTCTTCTGGGCATTACATGTACATAGTCAGTGTTTATTTGTTTACTGTGTGTGTTTTTTTAGTAGTGGGAGAAAAAATCCCTTACTGTTTTGTCACATCTGCTGCGTTTTGCAGATTTTCACGTACTCTTTTTATTCGGTCTTATTTATTTTCTGTTCACTCTGCACACACTCTTAACTCAGGGGAGACGTTAGGAGGACAGAGATGTTATAAACTCCTAGTGGTTTATGTTCGAGCACTGGACGAGCTGTATGCATGTTCATATAACCTTTATTTAATCGGAAAGAAAGACACTCAAGACTCATTCATTTTAAGTTTTACGAATCAGAGCAATGCTCCCTTGGTTTATTAAAATGCTTTTAATATTTGTTAAAAGGTAGGTTGATCAGACCTCCAAATTCCAACACAAGCAGTCTACAAGCACCCACTTCTATATTTCAGTTTTATTCAATATAACACTCTCTTAAAACCAAAACATAGTTTCAAAACCTTATAGCAATGGAACCAATACATGTGAGATATAACAATGTTAGTAATATGCTTACCTCCTATTATAAGCGTGAACAAAGGAATCAGTCTAGTGGAGATCTGCAAGTGATGGACCACTTCACCCTGTCAGGCAAAGATCTTGAATGTAGTACCCTTTTCCGAAAAGTGTGAGTTTTTATAGGATTCGTCTCCATAGGAATACATGGAGAATCCTTATCAAGTCTAATTCTTATCGCTTTGGCACACAAAAGCCTTAAAATTTAGAGCCTTGTGCCAACAATTAATAAAAATATAACACCTGGTCCACACACCCGATCATGATCTCACCCGCTCATCTCTCGACCCCTCCTCTATCTAAAAAGGTAGGTGAAACAAAGAAAATAATATTATTTTGAATATATGAGTGTTGTCTGAAATATATACAACACTATTAGTTATGATTATATTGATTATATGTATTAATGTCTAATAATATATTCCCTCATGCCATTCTATTCTTCAAATTAGTTTTCTTTCTCTCTTTACAGGCATGTGCTTAACAGATATTATAGGGAACTTCCATCTTATGTTTTTCCCAATAGAGTTTCTCTTCATGGATAATCTATTTGTTTTTTATTTAAGTGTAAGATTTTAACGTCTCTGTCCTATGAGTTTCCTAACAGCACAAATTCAGCTGAACTGCGGACGACCTCCTGTTTTTTTCAGCTGCACAAAAACCAGCTAAAACCAGTTTTCTAGTTGTGCGCTTAGCTTTCCAATTTCCAGCGATAATCAAGGTTCTTTCCAATTTTTTATGGTGAGAAGACACTCTCTAACCTTGACGCTGTTCGATCAGAGAACTCCTCTCTTCGTGCCAACTATCCCTTTACTTTCTGGCACGACTTCAAGACAGGCTCACAAGTTATAAAGTTGTTACTTTCTTAAAACCCATCTATTCTTTTTCTTAAAATTACCTTTTTATATTTCAACATCATAGTACGCACATCAGGTATTTCATTCCATTCATCTTCTCCATTCCCCAACTTCTCAATATAGGAATAGAAGAGATGAGCTAAGAGAAACCCCATAGTTGTTTAAATGTGAAACAGGCGCTCTATGCATTTTATCATAGCAGGCAGTGTTTAAGCATGTGTGCTCATTTTAGAGTATTGTTCAAACTACTTCTTAAGGCAAGCATACTATATAAAATTCTACTTCATCCTACTTCACACAGTAAAAAAGTGCTACAGAAACCTGTCTTTTAATTCTGGGAATCAAGCCCATCTTGATAAAAAACTGCTCAAAGACTGGCCACTGCCCAAAAGCTGGCTATGTATCAAATTATACCAGTTTCTTACGGCATCATTTTATACCTAAAGAATGCATGATTTTCACAATTATTGATTAGAGTAACATTAAACATTACTTTTGATTACACATTCACATAATTTGCCAAACTAAAAGATTATACAAACACTACAAAAGATTATAATTTTCCAAACTAAAAGATTATACAAATACTACAAAAGATTATAGCACATATCATTACATTAATACGTTTCATTTTAAATTTTAATGAAATTAATAAATTTAATAAATTTTAGATTCAGTGTTTTACTGACCAGCCTAGCTGATTCAGCGTTATTTGCGACAGTTTCTTTACTGATAGCGACGATTATTCGAGGACGGCCTCTATTATAAAACTGATATATGACTGTGGTGTCAATACGAGGGCGTCTTTAATTCGAGGGCGGCGCCTAATTGAAGTAATACAGTAGTTTATTCTGTGGGACAGTGAGTGGTTTATACAGAGAACCACACGTAAGGAGCTGGAGATGCATACTGTTCAAACCAGAAGTGGTACTCCAAGCAGCTGACCTGGAAGTGACAATAAAATAATTCAGTGTTCTGTTTTAAAACTGAATCCAGCATTCACATAATATGGAACGTTCTGAATAAAAAGAGGGTTTACCAGCTAATCGGAGTGCACGAAATCTTTCCATTGAAGTATAATTCACATTAAAAAAAAAAGTTCCAATCCTCACCTAAAAATAGTATCAATGCATAATGCGTTCTTTTTTACTTCTTTGCATTTACAGCATGTAACAGCAAATGGCAGGTCCATTTAAATGTGTACTATAGACATGTGTATACATGGTTCAAACTTATATGCAGTTCATCGTTAGTTTAACTTCACACTCAGTATATACACAATAACCCTATTTTGTATACTTGCAAACCTTAACCGACAGTAATAGAAAATATATATATATATATATATATATATATATATATATATATATATATATATATATAAAAGAAACACAATTTCTAGTAAAGTTTACTACATAGGATCAAATGCAACCACACTTGAGGTCTTAATAAAGATGATTTCAGTTGCAAAATGTCAGTTAGGGCTTATAGCACCATGACAACCATTCCTTGCTAAGTGATCCATCTAAACTGCTAATTGCTTTTCACAGTCTAATATTGCACTCTGTGCAGCAAACTCTCTCCACATAGCTCTTGTCTTTATCACCCTGTCTGCAGCCATCTCAGCTGTTTAAGTCTGTTCTGATCAATAGATGTGGCAAACACTACTACTATTTGAACAGATCATTTAGTACCACCCCTTTCTGCCCATCATTCAGAATTTGTAAACAGAAGTTTAGAGGTTGCTGCTGGTGTTCATTTTCTCTCACTGTCGGTAGTTTTAAAAGGTTTTAGAACACAGCACGCTTAAGTTACTGGAGATTTTCTGCATATTATTTACTGGTTTGGCATTTGAGTATACTTCATAGTATATTGTACAAGAGGTGTGCCTTCCAAAGATGTAACCCAAGGTGGCTCGTTAATTAAGCAGTAAACCACAACAGTGTGCATATTGAATGCCTCAGTGCATTATAACTCGCCATTAGAAATCGCTTTATTTTGTATTAAGGTGATTGTATTCTGCTGCTAATGCAAAGTAGTCTCTGTACTATAAAATTACCCAAAGAACATATTACTGCTGAATTAATAGTTAATTTATTTCTGTAGATATGTAAATGTGCGTATATATAAATATATCTATACACTGAACAAAAATATAAACGCATGTAAAGTGTTGGTCCCCTGTTTCATGAACTGAAATAAAAGATCCCAGAAATTTTCTATATGCACAAAAAGCTGATTTCTCTCAAATTTTGTGCACAAATTTATTTACATCCCTGTTAGTGAACATTTCTCCTTTGCCAAGATAGTCCATCCACCTGACAGATGTGGCATATGAAGAAGCTGATTAAACAGCATGATCATTACACAGGTGCACCTTGTGCTGGGGACAATGAAAGGCCACTCTAAAATGTGCAGTTTTGTCACACAACACAATGCCACAGATGTCTCAAGTTTTGAGGGAGCCTGCAATTGGCATGCTGACTGCAGGAATGTCCACCAGAGCTGTTGCCAGAGACTTGAATGTTCATTTCTCTACCATAAGCCACCTCCAACGTCATTTTAGAGAATTTGGCAGTACGTCCAACCGGCCTCACAACCGCAGACCACGTGTAACCACGCCAGCCCAGGACCTCCACATCCGGCTTCTTCACCTGGGGGATTAGTCTGAGACCAGCCACCCGGACAGCTGATGAAACTGTGGGTTTGCACAACCAAAGAATTTCTGCAGAAACTGTCAGAAACCGTCTCAGCGAAGCTCATCTGTGTGCTCGTCGTCCTCACCAGGGTCTTGACCTGACTGCAGTTCGGTGTTGTAACCAACTTCAGTGGGCAAATGCTCACCTTCGATGACCACTGGCACGCTGGAGAAGTGTGCTCTTCACAGATGAATCCCGGTTTCAACTGTACCGAGCAGATGGCATACAGCGTGTATGGCGTTGTGTGGACGAGCGGTTTGCTGACGTCGTGAACGTTGTGAACAGAGTGCCCCATGGTGGCGGAGGGGTTATGGTATGGGCAGGCATAAGCTACGGACAATAAACACAATTGCATTTTATCGATGGCAATTTGAATGCACAGAGATACCGTGACGAGATCCTGAGGCCCATTGTCGTGCCATTCATCCGCCACCATCACCTCATGTTTCAGCATGATAATGCACGGCCCCATGTCGCAAGGATCTGTACACAATTCCTGGAAGCTGAAAATGTCCCAGTTCTTCCATGGCCTGCACACTGACCAGACATGTCACCGATTGAGCATGTTTGGGATGCTCTGGATCGACGTGTACGACAGCGTGTTCCAGTTCCCGCCAATATACAGCAACTTCGCACAGCCATTGAAGAGGAGTGGGACAACATTCCACAGGCCACAATCAACAGCCTGATCAACTCTATGCGAAGGAGATGTGTCGCGCTGCATGAGGCAAATGGTGGTCACACCAGATACTGACTAGTTTTCTGATCCACGTCCCTACTCTTTTATTTAAGGTATCTGTGAACAACAGATGCATATCTGTATTCCCAGTCATGTGAAATCCATAGATTAGGGCCTAATGAATTTATTTCAATTGACTGATTTCCTTATATAAACTGTAACTCAGTAAAATCTTTGAAATTGTTGCATGTTGCGTTTATATTTTTGTTCAGTAACACCACACACATATATATATATACATACATATATATATATATACACATATATATACATATATATGTGTGTGTATGTATGTATGTGTGTGTGTGTATATATATATATATATATATATATATATATACAGTGCCTATAGAAAGTCTCCACCCCCTTGAACTTTTTTCACATTTTGTTGTGTCAGTGTCTCAGAGTTTCATACATTTAAATGAGGATTTTTTTCCACTTGTCTACACATCATACTCAACACTGTTAATGGGGAAAAAAAGTTATATGTTAAAAATACAAAACTGAAAGATCATAATTGGATACGTATCCACCCCCCTGAGTTAATACTTGGTGGAAGCACCTTTGGCAGCAATTATAGCTGTGAGTCTGTTGGGATAGGTCTCTACCAACTTTGCACACCTAGATTTGGCAAAGCCTGTCGGACAGTTTTGGGAACCCCTTGAATTACTTGTTGTTAGAAGTTAAGTACCACAAATTATATATATATATATATATATATATATATATATATATATATATATATATATATATATATATATATATACACACACACACACAGTGCCTATAGAAAGTCTACACCCCCTTTCAAAATTTGTACCTTTTGTTGCCTTAGCCTGGAATTAAAATGCTGAAACTGGGACGGAAGTTCACCTTTCAGCATGACAACGACCCAAAGCACACAGCCAAAGCTACACTGGAGTGGCTAAGGAACAAAAAGGTAAATGCCCTTGAGTGGCCCAGTCAGAGCCCTGACCTAAATCCAATCGAAAATTTGTGGCATGACTTGAAGATTGCCATCCATCAACTCTTCCCAAGGAACTTGACAGAGCTTGAACAGTTTTGTAAAAAAGAATGGTCAAATATTGCCAAATCTAGGTGTGCAAAGTTGGTAGAGACCTATCCCAATAGACTCACAGCTGTAATTGCTGCCAAAGGTAATTCCACCAAGTATTAACTCAGGGGTGTGGAGACTTATTCAATTATGATCTTTCAGTTTTGTATTTTTAACATATATATTTTTTCCTCAATAAAAACTTTTTTCCCCTTAACAGTGTGGAGTATGGTGTGTAGATAAGTGGAAAAAAATCCTCATTTAAATGCATGAAACTCTGAGGCACTGACACAACAAAATGTGAAAAATGTTCAAGGGAGGTGTAGACTTTCAATAGGCACTGTGTGTATATATATATATATATATATATATATATATATATATATATATATATATATATATATATATACATAGGCATGACGAATGTAGAATGTATTGTTTTTCTGCAAAAAAAAGCTACATCAAAAAATTAAACGGCGTGTTTAAATGTGTTATACACATTGGTATGTAAACGTGATGTATACTTTCATAAATCATGCTCTACACCTTTACATTTTAACAGTAGAACTGTGGTCAATTTGACCATTTGAAGTTTTTTAAAATTTCATTTACTCCACCTGTCTGTCAAATACAGGGCTGTGGGTTTATGACTTTTCCTAAATACACGTATAAAATGCTGTAGACTGGCCCCTTTGCCTCTTATTGTTTGGGCTCGTCAAGTCTTTTAACCACAAGTTCCAGCTTTGACCTTATTAAATAAACTCCTCATCATTAGATTAGAGAGTTCACATGAACAGAGAAATTCTCAAGACAGGTTCAAGCAATGTACAAATGTTTTCATTCTGCAGTGAGAGGAGAAAATAACATTGGATATGTTGTAACTGCAAATCCACTTAGTACAAAAAGAATGTGCTGGAGATTTTATGCTTTTGTGAAAGAAGTGACCATGGTACACAGTAAAAATCAGACAAAGCAATCAGCAGATAGCAAATCTCTGAACGACTTTGCTTGATTATGTATTTGCAGATCATTTCAGCATCTTTATTATCTTCTAAAGAAACACAGGCAGTATCAAGGATCTTGAGATTGATTACAGTTATTTCCAAAGTGCTGAAGATAGTGATTTGCAGCACTAACGTCAGCTTTCTTCTGTTTTAACAATGGTCACTCATCTCAGAACTAGTTATTTAGTATCCTCTTCATCTCCTCAAAATAAAGAACTGGAGACCATGCATTACATTAAAGGGACTATCCAGCACAACTCATGCCTTCAAGCATCTTATTGCTTTTATTAAACAGATTTATTAAAAATGAAAGGAGAAATATATATTGTTTCTAAAGAATTATTAACATTTTGAGGTATTTTTTTTGTTTCAGTAAATACAACTAATTAGTTTTTTTTAACAATAAAAACCTTGCTTAGATGTGTTTCAGTTCATTTTTCTGACTTTAAATAACTATAAAAACCTTGCTTAGATGTCTTTATGTCTTCATTTGTCTTTATAGACATTGATTTGAATGTTGCTGCTAATTGCACAATTATTAAAATAACTGTCAATTGCTGCAGGAGGAAGCATTACAATGCAGGAAGAGGTTTTGCTCTCATCTAATCTTGTTTGTTTATTTGGCAATGCCATGGAGTGTTACCCTGACAAGATGTTGCTCTGTTTTCCAGTGAGAGTGCCAGTAACTCTCCAGGGAGGTCTCGGATCTTCGTTTTGTACAAGGAATGCACTGGAAAAATAACAGTAGGAGAGATTTCATCTTGAAGCTTCAGCGCTTCGGCAGAAACATTTCAATCAGAAAACTACAAAGCAACAGAGTGCTGCAGCAGCACAACCTGGATTCAATGCTGCACCAGTGACACCCGCAAGAGAAAACACATTACTTTCGTTTTTGCAGTTTTGTATGTGCATATGCTTATTTACACACTAGTTTATTTTGAAATGTGTATGTTATTATAGGTGTTCATTTTTTGAAGTAGTGCTTTATTAAGTTAGAAAATAAACCCTTTTATGTTTAATTGTTCATTTAAATACAGCATTTTGGCTGTGCAGATGTTTTATATGATGTGCTTGAATAAACTTTTGTATTGTATCTGAGTTTGTCTTTCATTTTAATATTGATGTTGTTTAAAATGTTACCGTCATAATGACTGCCGGCACCAGTTCTACTGTTAAAGGTCATGGTGCCTTGCTGTTTTCATCTGTTTTTATAATACAAGTCAGCTTTTAGCTGTCTGTTTCCTTCCTTTACTCTGCGTCCAAAATGTAACTGGACATCGAACCAAGCGTTACTAGCAAGACCAGTAGCTGGTCAGGGGTTAGGGCATCAGAATGTCTATCAGCGTGACAGGTTAACTTTTTCTTTTCTTCAGTTTCAGGAGAGTTGCTTTTATGAATTGATGCAGCTTTGTTTTGTAGCCTTTCATCAATTGTCATGGGCGCAAACAGTTCAAAAGTGCTGTATTCAGTATATTCCATGAATGCAGCTATTTTGACAGGATTTTTCTTTGATTTTGAGTTGCGCAGTGATACGTGGTCAGCACAGGTGCAGTGATTTGCCTTCCTAAATAGTACCTAATCCTGACATTGTGTTGGATATTGTAACAGCTTGGAACGCTGATGGACCAATCAGCATGCAGCATTCTAACACTCATTTTTATAAATATTATGCAATCACATTACATATTATATATTTACGTATACAGTACATGCTGAAGAGTATTAGAAACATAATACTGAGGATGATAAGGATGCTGAGGATAAACCAGGTTTCTCTTCTACTGCTGTTTTTAAGTAAGCGAAACAGTTAACTCCATCTCACACTAACCTAAGCAAGCACCTGTGAAAATATATTCGTGCTCCTCTACCTCACCTCAGAACTAAGATCCCTGTATCACTATTTTTAATATTACTACTTAATTATCTACTGGACACATTTCTATTCTTGAGCTTATAACTTTACCAAGCACTTTCTACATAATTATTATACCAAATGAATTACGATATATTGTGTATTAAACATAATTGTGTTTAAATAAATCGTGCAGACTCTCGCATCACTATTTGTGTTTCATTATTTGAAGTTTATCAATGTTCCAAAAAACACCCTGTTTTACTAAATATTTTACAACTAATACTCTGTCCATCCATTTGCCATTTCTTTATGACATCACTGTGATCTTAGGCTGTATACACATTTGACATCCGGGGTCTTTATGAACCACGTATTTTCACTTCTCATTGGTCAGTTTCCCTAGTAAAGGCGTGTGCAGCTCCAGGATTTGGATCAACATTACTGATCAGGGGAGCCTGATCCAGAGCCTTATAGTAAAACACCATCTCACGATCCGGGTCCAGGGATCTCGGATCCAATCCCATTTGTTATTAGCTAGTACAACCAGCTCAGTGTGCAAGAAGGAGCAGTGTGGTGCTGTAATTCTGCATAGATTTTATATAGGCCTACATTTTTTGTACCTAAATTTCAACCACTGCAAAAGAAGGCTTGAATAGATGACCCCTCAAGTCACAGACTTAACTGAAACCGAGGATGGAGATGATGAAAGTAGACCCAATGAGGATGAAAGCAAGCCTGTCGATTTCTGGGGAGAGGCAGCGACAAGTGTGATGATCAGTTCATCACCATTTTAAACGCAGTGGCAGATCCAGACCCATCTGCGTAAACCAAACCTCTCGCGACCAGCCCATAGACATACCTTGAACTCAAGCACAATTTCAACAAGTCATTGCATATCTGTTCTTACCATGCTGTTATCATTCAAGTAGGGTAAAGTTGCTTTTAGGAAATAAAATAAGCAACACAAAAAAGCCCACAGCAAACACTGAGCTATATAGTAGCAGCTCTTAGCTGGTTTTAAATGGTCTGTTAAATCAACTAAAACAGTCATGCATAACAGACAATGTGCTTAATGATCTTGGTAAATAGCAGGTACTGCAACTTAAGCCTACATCACATGTACAGTAAGAGCCCTTGATTTGCATTCCTCACCCAAAGTGACTTTCTAATGTTATCTGCAAGCCGACGATGTAATGTCTTTTCATATCATTGAGGAAGCTTTTTATTTATTTATTTATTTATTTTTTGGTCCAACTGCAGGATTGGATCTATAATGCCTTGAGTATACGCCCTTAAATCTCATTAGAGCTGATTTGATGGGAAAATCATAGGGCAATTAAATAGACACACATGTGGTTAATTGGAATCTCAAACAAGTTCCTACATGAAGCTTTCTGAAATGTATCTATATACAGTAGTCCTCGTGTATAGGACCTCCTAAGAGAACACTTCACCTAAGGGAACACCGTTGTGGTGAAACTGATTTTTCCCATTGTAAATGTTCCAGCTAAAGGAACAGGAACTTTGCTTAAAATAACACCACCTTGGCACCGATAATGACTCGATCACAATGGATACAGTTCTGTTTTGTAACCTGATAACTCATTATCATCATCAAATTTAAATTGAAATGGTTTATTCAGTCTTTTCAAAAGTAACTTCTCATATCATTGACTAGTTTTGCGTTCTGATTTCCAGGAGTGCACCTCATCGCTACTAAATGGCATGTAAACAAACAGCGAGAAGCGCTGCTGTTGCTCTTGCTACAAAAAAGATGGAAATTGTTTGAGCTCCTGAGAAAAACCTGAATCTCTGAGCAATTTGGTGTTTCCCGTTCTGGTGAGGTGCTTCACCATTTTGTTAAATAATGTTGTGTATGTCTTGTATATTGCTGCTGCATTTTTTAACATCTGCAGGGGTGCTGTGTTAATTTAGTTTGACAGATAGTTTATTAACATTAGTTTGTCTGTTACTTTCTTATTATAGTTTATTAACATACCATTGCCTATTGCTTTTCTCTTATTCAGTTAATTTCATGTCTTGATACACGTGCATCATGACAAATAATACATACTTATTTATTGATTGATTCATATTGTGTCTGGTGGTTAACTCTGTCTTAGAGAACAATTGGGCTATAAGAACACTTTGCTTGCTTCCTGAGGGGAGTTCTCTTAGTTGGAGACGACTGTATTTGTAGCTCAGATATAGTTTTGTGGCTATAGTTAACTTTTGGTTTTGGTGAAATATTCAAAGTATTTTGTCATCAAAGTTATACTTGATTTTAAACCATGAAATACTGTTATTTCAGTTGTTATTAGAGTCCAGTTAATGACTTTATGAGTCTTCTTTTTATTATGTTTATTTTTTATTATCCCACAGGTTAAGCTGTATATTAACACCATCAGCCAATTGAATAAATGACAACATGAAACTCCTCTTGTTTGGTCTTGATCCCCAGTAAAAGCTGTTGCATATTTTTCTAAAGGATGCACATGGTAAATTGCAGCATGACAATGTTAGTTCGACTCCTGATAGGAGCTAGTTTACCTGGCAGGCTCGAACAGAAACATGCCATTCTACAAGGCAGGTCATCAGTGATTAAATCCCTTGGTGTATTCATTGTCATTATGGGAGCTTAGGTGGGAGCTGTTCAGAACCAGTAAAAAGGGGCGATGAGTCAGAGAGAGAATTACAGTAGCTGTGACTGACACAGCAATGAACTGTATGGGAGTGCTTCAAGTAAACTGTAACATGGTTAAAGGTTGCTCCCCCCTGCTGTACACAAAATACATCTGTTTCCCCTGCCATTACCACCCTGTGGCTACAGTATGTTGGAATAAACACAGTTCTTCTGGCAGAGTCTGTAGAGACTGCAGACAAACTAGCTTAGGGTGACACCAATAGCATTACAGTTCAGAACCCACCATGGGGCATAGCAGGCCTTAATGAATCAGAGAAGGAGATGTATTAGGCTTCTCCCGTAGGCTATTGGCATCATTAACATGATGTTTTGTCGCTCTGATAGACGTTCCAGCATTTCTTGTTGACATGGCTTAGGTGAAGTAGTGTTAAATAGATTACAAGGCTCTGTCCGTGTAGTCTGCGTGTATTGATAACAGTGACGTAAGCACTCATGTGACATAACATATGCACCTGTAGGTTCCTACTGTGATCATGTGACACAGAACTGTCAAATTCCAATGAACACAATTTCAGCAGACGTTCATTTTGAAGCCTGGATCCCTGTAGAGTAAGTTAACATGCAATCAAGTATTGATTACTGTTTTATTTGTTACATGCCAATAGAATGTAACGTTTGTTTTCAAATGCATCACATTACCTAAAATTGTGAAAGATGCTGTTTCTCTATGGTTCATTGTGCTGACAGGAAGGTGAAAATATCTATCTTCATATTTGAAGTACAGAAAATATCTGGGCTTACATTCAGCCAACCAAAATTAATAACCAGTTCATGTTTTAAACATTTTGCAGTTGCATACCAAACTAGATGGTTTTACGTGAGAGATGAATGCACTACCCTAGCAAGATTTGATTATGCTAGGGTTGATTTGTGAATGCCAGAGATGTCTGTGTACTCATTAATATCAATGGATTCATGTCATTTTCGTTTTTGTGTGCTCCATATGCAAGAGCAGGCATAATATCAGTACTTGTTAAAAAATAAACAAATAAATAATAATAACAATAATCTTGTTTAAATCACAATTGCAACTTCACATACCCCCATGCATATGTATTTGGTATTGTGTGAGCAGTGTTTAGCTTTTCTGTGTTATTCCAGTAGGGGGCAGGCTTGTGCTTCAGACACACAGTAGAATGCAGTGTGAGTCATCAGCAGGATAGCAGTAGAAACTATAATTAATACCGCTGTTATTAAAGCATGTGGTACTCAACAGAATGCCTTTAATGGTGTTGTCTGATACCCTGGCCTGTGATTATGCTGGTACAGGGATACTTTAAATGCAGCTAATGTAAGTAAAAATAAATAAATAAAAACATGCTGGGATTGTATTGTATTGATGCAGAAGTTCCTAAAAGTGAAGGTAGGAATTTTGTTCAACATATCTTTTTGTATTCTTGTTTACTGTATGTGTACAGTCCCTGTTAACATCTATACTACACTGAAGAATCATAGCCAAAACTACAAGGATCTAAAATTATTCAAGATTGTGTTAAGTGTTGTTCGGTGGAGCCTTGATATTTTAGATGAAAAAGATACAGTAATAGATCTCTGAATTGAATGAACTCTTCCTGCAAAGTACAGCCTACCTATTTTTAGTGTAAGGTCAGATTCTAGCATGCTCCCATCTTTAGTCTTTAAATGTACTCTTCAGAAAGTTGTATGAGTGAATTTGACAAATTACAAATATTCAGCTATGGTCAGACAGGTAATTAGCCATGGTAAGTCAAGAACAATGAATTATACATGGTCAGACCTTCAGCATCAATTTAAATCATGGTACAGTGAGAATATCTTTCTTAGTTTGGTTTACTGTGACTTGTTTCTTAAATCTATAAAGGAAAATCAGTATTTACTCTATAGAAAAAACAACCAGCATTTGCTTGAAGGAGGGTAAGATTTTATTTCCTGTTCTGTTTTTAGCAATTTTCATGCCTTTGATTGGGGACCACAAATTGCTGTTTTTATTATACAGTATGAAAGTGATTAGACTTGAACTATCTGGCACTGCCTAAATATACTGTTCTGGAGCTTTGATGGTCAAATCAAAATAAGAGCACAGATAGAAATCACAGGATTCACTGTATGTTCACACCCCGGAAGCATAGCTACAAACTACCCCCAGGGAACACTACACCACTAATTACTGGTTAAAAAACAGATACCGAACCCGAGAACATACAGTTAGTGGTTACGTATTCTATTTGTGCCAAAAACATTCTGATACATTAGATGCACCGCTCTCTGGTGTTTAAGGTTGGCTTGCCATTGCATTACAGCACCCTTTTCTGCTGTGTTATTTCTGCTGAGGTCACAGGATGTTCCAGCACTCATACAGTCATGCCAAGTCTGACGTTGCTGTGCGTTCGACTGACAGGTAGACAAAGCCTTGTCGGCTTCCTGAGCTGTCCTGCCCTTGTGAGCCAGCCATTCTTCTCTCTTCACTCACATGAGCTTACACTGCGAGGAATATAAAGAAATGCTAGCCTCTGCATTGTCAGTGCTCCCCTGTGCATTTAGCCTGTTTATGTGAATGCTTTTTTTTTTTTTATTTCTGTAGTTATGACAACTCGAGTAGGTGAGTTTGCACCACACCAAAGTGTGTATGTAAGTACCAAATCATGGTCACACTTAGGGTTAATAATCTATTGCTATGAATAGACATATTAAAGGTGCTGAGGATTATGAACTAGGGGTAGGTTTATTCCAAAACCACTTCAATGAAAGATTCGAGTAGTGCTGTAAAGTAACTACAGCACCAAGTTCTTATAACGGCATTGTTCACAACACTAGCATCGCCTAATGAGCTAATATTTTTTAAACATACATGTTGTAAAAATCCTAAAACAGGTATTATCTTCATCATTTACTTCAACACTCAATCATGAATTCTGATTGCTGGAATTTTTTTTGTGTGTTGAAACATTGCTGTTGCTTGTTTTATAGATTTCAGAAGACTACTATAAGGATTAAACATCTGATTTTTAAATATCTTTTAAAACTCTTTTTTTTTACTACAGTAATTGCAGTACATGTAGTATAAAGCCCACAAGTGCTATAAAGTGTTTTTAGGGTTATTAACCCATTCGCTCATTAATACTGCATTTCACACACTTGATGCGGAGAGTTAGGGAGAGGATGGAGGTGACGAATGAACTGTGCAAGTTCATTATTAACATGCTGAACTGGATTGAGATCTGGCGACTGTGGCAGCCATGAGAGATTCTGCCAAGTCAATGCCCCGGTTTGACTGCTCTTTATTAATTTCCAGTTTTTAATAACCATGCACAAGCAAATAATGGGAAATATCGCAGCTCACGTGAATAGAAAAAAATAAACTGCCTAGAAGTAGCTTCTGTGTGCATTCACGATTCAGGGTTAGGGTTATGTAACAGACCGCAGTCTGATTGAGTACGCTTTCCTGTTGTTAAGATACAATCCATATTTTGCAGGCGGTTGTAACTCAGGCACCGTTTTTTTTGTATGCTATAGTGCTACTTTGGATATTAATTTATTATTTTGTGCTGTGTTTTCACACTGGACAATGTAAATCTCGTGAGTCATGTTTATTGCGATGAATTCCAATATGTTTACCATTTTTTTTCTTCCAGAATTCTACTGGCGTATGGCGTACTTTGAAAATAAGTAACGTCCCATGGTGATATGCTATAATGTCAACGCCCTTGTCTGACCTGTTTTGACCAATCAGGATACAGTATTTAAAATAGACATTTTATATTATGATTTATGGATTTGATCTTCTCTAAAAGAAGAGATAATTCAGGGATTCTTTTTTAAGATGGCTGTTTTCAATGAAGAGGTGGACAGGATAGTAGAACAGCGTGCCAGGAAAAAAACCAAAACAAAACAAAAACAACAGTTTCACTAGTGCTGGGAGGAAAAAGGTTTAAAGGCCAGACAGCATTAGGCACAGGAGGAAAACTGTGTCCTTTGGCATCATTTTTCATGTTTAAGGAATATGACATGTATTGCATGTGTGGTATGCTTTATAACAATTTCTTGTTTCCTTTTAGGGTTACTCTTAAAAAGTAATTCTGTACTTCTTTTACTTAAAGTCTTTACCAAATTATTATTTTTGTTTATATAAATACCATTTGGTATTTGTTTCTGCTTGGATATAAATTTAAAAAAGAAGCAATTTGGAATAACTCCAAAAATGGTTTTAATTAACTTTATGGTAACCCTAAATTACACTAGGTTTCACCAGAGTCGAGTTTAGTTCAATAGGCTGTATAAATGTACTTGATGAAAACAAAAAAGACCTCGCTCATTTGCATCAGCCTTTTGGTTATTTACACATAAATCCCTGAGACCACCAAAAGCAAACTGTTTCAGCACATCTTTAATAAAAATTAAAACAGGGTAGCGGTGGGGGGCACTTCATTTGTATGTCTATATAAAATAATAATAAAAAACAATAAAACCTGACCCCGAAATAATGTAACACAAGTTTCCTTGTCCTGCGTTTCCTGGGAGTCTGTTTGCTTTAGCGTATTGTAATCAGTGATATATGGTTCAGGGAGTTTTATGACCCTGGGGATTTTGTCACTCTGCATGCTAACTACCGCTGCTGCAATAAAACCATTTATCAATATATAAACCTCGAAGGTCTACAGTAGAGATTGTGCTATGCACCACTAAATATGACAAGGCTAGCGTTTTTACAGATTATTCACAGAAAAGTATCAACAGAAAGGTCATACAGGATTGGCTTCTATTTACCATAATCGTATTACTTTACTTTTCATATTTTAAATGTGAGTGGGGAAAAAAAAAGCTAATTCATCAATATAGATGAGCTGTATTACAGATCACCCACAATATGTGTTTCACTGCAGTGGGACATGCTTGCTTCTCAGCAACAGTGGCTATTAAATACTCCCAATAGTGTGCTCCCTTTGCTCCACTGGTTATATTACCTGTGAATGTCAGTGCCAATACAGTGGCTCTTTACTCACCTTTTTAGCCATGCTTACCAGTGTCACTGAACTGTACACAATTTACATTTAGACCTTGAATTAGATTTCTACTCTACATTGCAGTGATATGCTGTCATATGGGTTTGCTGCATATCAGAATTTCATTTTTATACACATATGTCCGGATTTATGTTTTGTAATGTTTTGTGCATTTTTTTTACAGTGCATAATATCTTTCACTTATGATGTATTTTGCGACATGTATGCTTATTATTGTTCCCTTTCAATTTGAAAATGATTGTAACGGGAGACCTGGATGATACTGCAGGAAGACGGTAGCAGCCCCGGGGTATCAGCCAACTAGTCATGGCAGTGGGGAAGAGGGCGTGTGGGCTTTCCCTCTCTCTGACTGGCTGGGAGGTGGGCTTTGGGGGGTTGCTGGGCTATAAATGAATGCTCTGTGTTTCCTCAGGTCTGCCCCTTTAGACCATACCAACCCTGCGGAAGCACGGCTAGTCCTGACTGGATGAAACAGAAAAGGAAAAGGAAAACGAAACTACTGAGAGAAGATAAAAAGGAGATAGCGAGAGAGAGAACAGGGAATCCTTGGGCAGACCTCGATAGTGTGCCAGGTAGCTGAGGAAGCAGCAGAGTAGGATGGAGACCCTGGCCTTGTGGGTAGAGATGGCTGGGGTGACGCTGCCGAGTGCAGCACCTTTTATTTGTAGATTGTTTACTGTGTTTTATTTTACATTTTTTCTCCTGCCTTTGATTTTGATTATTCTTTTGAGCACCTGCAGGTGTACTGTACAGTTTACCTGGTACTGTTTACCGCACGCGGTATGCTTGTGGTCCTGTTTATTGTAGTTGGTAAGCAGGCCACGGACAACAGCGTCCTCTACGGGCTAAACATAAAATAAGCAAATTCAGTACTGTGTGTGAGTGTGATTTTATTAGTTGTATATTGCCCTTGCTCGATTTGCATTTGTTATATGTTGAATATAAATTCCTGGGGACCCCTGCCAAGAATAGGGGAACCACGTGACCATCAGGTGGAGGCATCCCTAAAGAAGAAAAGTGTGATAGTTTGTCTGGTAACAGTGTGCAAAAACAAAAGGACCATTGGTTCTGGGATAATAGATAAGAATCCAGGGCCCTTACTGTTAGGTGCAAGGCCTATTTGTGTAGGGGTAAGTGAGACAAGTGTTACACCAATAAGGATATGCACATCAATCAGGGCAATATAGAAGGGTTCAGGTTGCAGGAAAAGGCATGTGCATTTTATTGAAGTCTAATGTGAACTGAAAGATACTGGTCACTGTTTTGTATATCTTGAACACAGAAAAAAAAAAAAAAAACGGTTGCTCAGTAAGGCTGCATGACATGATATCCATTAAGCTGCTAATGGCCTTGCCAATGAACAATTACCCCATTATTGTAGGAGTGACCCTGAATAAGTATATGGGCTTTGCTGGATGTCATAAGCCATCCTGATGTATTTGCAATAACATGCAGATAGAATCTAGTCTTCATTCCTAAAACTTTGTGTACTGTAACATAGTAACTGTGTACTGTAACATTCCTGCCATGCATGCAGCATCGTCCTTGAGGTAACTATCCCTGCCATGCATGCAGCAGTGTCCTTATAACTATCCCTGCCATGCATGCAGCAGTGTCCTTATAACTATCCCTGCCATGCATGCAGCAGTGTCCTTATAACTATCCCTGCCATGCATGCAGCAGTGTCCTTGAGGTAACTATCCCTGCCATGCATGCAACAGTGTCCTTGAGGTAACTATCCCTGCCATGCATGCAGCAGTGTCCTTGAGGTAACTATCCCTGCCATGCATGCAGCAGTGTCCTTATAACTATCCCTGCCATGCATGCAGCAGTGTCCTTATAACTATCCCTGCCATGCATGCAGCAGTGTCCTTATAACTATCCCTGCCATGCATGCAGCAGTGTCCTTGAGGTAACTATCCCTGCCATGCATGCAACAGTGTCCTTGAGGTAACTATCCCTGCCATGCATGCAGCAGTGTCCTTGAGGTAACTATCCCTGCCATGCATGCAGCAGTGTCCTTGAGGTAACTATCCCTGCCATGCATGCAGCAGTGTCTTTGTTGTGGTTCACAATGTATATGGAGCATCAAAAGAAACTTATGACTAGTATATCACTATTATAACATCTATTTTAAAAAAAAAAAACCATAAAATATTAAATTACTACAAAGAAAAAAGAAAAAGTTTAAACATTGTAAAAAAGTTTTACAATAAACCAAAAAAATTTACTCGATCGTCGCAGTCAGCAGAGCAGCCTTCGTGCAATCGGCATGTTGGAGGCTGGACTAGGGAAGTGTACTGTGGCTGTCCGTCTTGGGTGCTCACAGACAGCAGTTTCAGACCTGGCGAGACGGTATAACCAGACACACTCTGTCAATGACAGGCCACAAACTGGGAGACCAAGAGTCACAACACCTGCCCAAGATCAACAGATCATTTTGCAGCATCTTCGTGATGTCAGTTGTTAATCAGCACAATAAAAAATCACTGCAGCTATCCTAACATTTTATCCAAATATAAGTGATAAGTTTACCTTGACTATCAGTATATGTGTGAATGATTTCAAGCATTCACAACCCTCGAAGCTGTAAATGGCATCTCTTCTGTCCATAAGTACATGTTCCTGTTGCCGTCGGGTTTCGTCAGAGATGAGCACTGTGTCCTGATTCAGGCTTCTATCAGGGTAGGGTGCTTATGATCTCATTGTTGCAGTATTGTTTTGAGATACCGTGGCCAGAGACACTGCTGTAGGTTCACAAGCAGATGGCCTCAGTCATATAATGCTGATTAATAGTACCAGGCTTAGAGGTTCTGTTTCTGTTACATTCACCCCCCACAGACAGCCCCTCACTGAAACCATTAACACTCTATTCAGCATGTAGTTCTTATAAGCCCTAGGCCTTCATTAAATCTAGCTTCACTTGATAATAATAGCACCTTGATTCTGTAGCAACTGCAATCTTGCATAACATCTATTCTCAATATGAAGGAGTAAACCGTTTAGGTGACTGCAATACAGGGTTTCTTTAAATGGCAGGTATTTAATAATGACATGTCAGGGACTGCATTTAAAATTTAGGATATGCATTTTAAAATTAATAGAGCTTTCCTCCACCCGCAAGCATAGTTTGTAAGACACCGCATTATGCTGAAAGATCCTAATACACAGCCAATATTAAAAATGCTCCTCAGTGAAATTGCTTTCCCCGCGTCTACTGTACGCAGGTTCGTTGGTACCATGCTATTTGCTCGCTGCATTCCCTTTCTTCTTCCTTCACTGGGAGAGCGTGTGGGTTTGTGTGTTTGTGATGTAAACAAAGACATAACTATTAAACTTGTAGCCCTTTCCCTTAACATGCAAAACTGCTTCTGGTGCAGAACACCATAAGATTGCAGTATCCAGTGGCCTGTACATTTTACACAAGAAGTCCATGCACATATATATTACTTACTGGTCCATTATCAACTTGTTTTTAAATACTCTTAAACGCTTTAAATACATTTTTGGTTCATTTGGTAGAAAATCCATTAAAGTATCCTTCAAGTGTGATACAGCACATAAATAAGCAGACTGATCAGAAACATACATTAAACATTTTAATAGACCCTTGGCAACTGATCTGAAAAGCACTGAAGACAGTGAAAGATGAGAAAAACAACGCTTGGTGCTGGGAAGGTGAACCAAAGAGTGAGTTAATGGAGGCTGCAGTTCTTGCAAAATAAATAAACGGCAGCAATTAAAATATCTTTCATATAGAAAAACTAGAAATCAACAAAGCGATACAGGTAAGATTGACTGGGATTATGTTGTTAGCTTTATGTACTTTCATTGACAATATTGTGGCAATACCCCCATAATATTTACTATAGTAAAAGCATAACAAAGTGTAATAAAGTCTAAGTGAAAGCTTGGCTATTGTAATGCTTTGTATGACCATGTAACAAGAGCAAAATTATAGTGCAAAAATACTGTGGTAAACTGTTAAGTGTACTGTGGCACTATGGGGCAATGGTGTGAATTCTGCTGCAGTTTCTTCAGGGTAGTGCCAGTGATAAATTTGAAACCTCTGAATGAATTTGGTTAGTTTAAACAAGAAATCGGACCTAAATCTTTCTTAACATTTTTTTTATGTTGCTTCCAGAAGATTCATCGATACTTGAAATAACTAGCTGTATCCCCAAATAAAACATTCCCCATATGTCCTTCAAAGGTGTGGTGATATGTAAAGTAGCCTTGTGTGTGCGGATCTGGAAAAGGTGATACATATTCCCTTAAACTGTGCATCGCCGGAGGTCATGATGAGGAGGAATGGAAACATAGCATCTCCTTTTATCTTTGTATTCTCCAGAGAGATGTCCATCGATGCCCACAGTGCTCTCTGACACATCATAAAGGGCTCAAATTATTTGGGGGATTCTATGACTAACACCATTTTATATCAATGAAATCAGAAACCTTTTTGAAATCAATAAAAAAAGAACGACAACATAAATTGTGATCATTCACCCCTTCCTTTACTTGACAGAGGGTATTGATCATGTTTTTATCCACTGGGAGGGTCCTTTAAAAATGATGTCATGCAAGTTTCTTTTCCTGAACTCTCCACCATCCCACTATTTTGAAGTTACTCTTTGGTGTTTTGTTATTTTTTTAATCTGCAAAGACATTGGAGACACATGTCTTCAATGCAACCAGATGTTGTGTTTCAAATTAATCTTGCTGATCGGCTATCAATAATAGAACTGATGCATTTGAGCAATAATCAAGGAACTGTAGATTTAAATGCAAGACAACTAAGGGTAAGCAGGATGCCTAATCTTGTGACATCCATATTATTATTTATTTAGCAGATGCCTTTATCTGAAAGATGGAGCACAAGGAGTTTAAGTGACTTGCTCAGGGTCACACGATGTGTGAGCTGGGATTTGAATCGGGGACCTCCGCTTACTAGCCCTTTTCTTTAACCGCTGGACCACCAAATCTGTCATTGCTTTGTTGGTGGAGTTATAAGCTGCCTTTATAATTGGTGAACCTAATCTAGACCGCTCGAGGAATTTCCCGAATGGAGGAAATAGATATACATTCAAGTTAACGTAAAAAACCAGAAAGAATCAAACACAAAATGTCTTTGCTGTAGGATTCTCAAAAGTGGCTTATGGCTGAAAGATAAAATAAAGTTCTCATTATTTTATGTGTTATGTAAATAAGGGGACGTAGTGCTTCCCAGATTTCCATCACACAGAGGTGGTGAATTGTGTCCCAGACAAGAGAATCTTGCCTCATGAGGTGAGTCAGCAAACTCAGCATATTTGAAGACAAAAAGAATGTCTACCCAGCCATGCTTGGTATTGACCTTTTTATCTCCTTCATTAAATTCATGCTTTTTAGTGGAATCAAAAAAATGTAAATAAAAAGGGTGTTCACTCTGGGATAGCAGGACAGCAGTGTCATAAAGCACATGTGGGATGTATCGTCATGGCATAAAACAGATAACAGCTGCTCATATAAAAGCTGCTGTAGAAAGAGTGCAAAGAAGAGCAACCAGAATTATTCTGGGTTTAAAAGGTGTGTCATATGCACAGGCTAAAATAACTGAATCCATTCAGTCTTGAACAAAGAAGACTATACAGCAATCTGATTCAAGCATTCAAAATTCTAAAAGGTATTGACAGTGTCGACCCAAAAAGAAACAAGCACCAGGGGTCACAAATGGAGATTAGATAATGGGGCATTCAGAACAGAAAATAGGAGGTACTTGTTACACATAACCAACTCCCCAGTAATGCTGTTGAAGCTGACACCCTCCTTCAAGAAACTGCTTGACGAAATTCTGGGATCAATAAGCTACTAACAACCAAACAAGCAAGATTGGCTGAATGGCTTCCTCTCGTTTGTAAACTTTCTTATGTGTGCTATAAATACCTTGCTGAGTACAATTTTTCCATATGTTTGTGATCTTAAGAACAGCTGTCATCTGTGCAATGTGCTACTGTACACTTCAAACGAGGAAATACTTTTTAAAACTTCATTTGAAGTTAAACAACATGAATTACAAATATATCTGGAAAATATACTTTTCTATTAGGGAGATACTTCAAAGCCAAGGTACTTAAGATTGTAGTATGCCTATGGGAAACAAATGTAGAAGGTATTGGACCCGCTATAAGAAAAAAAGGAAGTGGCAGAAATATTTCTTTTCTTCTCCTTATTTGTGTTGCTTACCTCTTTCCCACTACACCCTATAAGAAAAGCATCACAGATCACTTAAAAAGGAATTATACAGATAATAATGCATGGGGTAGTATGTGATATGAGAATTTAATGCATGGGGTAGTATGTGATATATGGAGAATAATGCATGGGGTAGTATGTGATATGAGAATTTAATGCATGGGGTAGTATGTGATATATGGAGAATAATGCATGGGGTAGTGTGTGATATGAGAATTTAATACCCACTTGATGGGTGGGATGCTACTCAAACAAGCATCCCACCCTGAGAGGGGCATCCAATTTTCACTTACCACTCCCTACCCCATGCACTATTTTTTATAATGTCTGGTGAGCAGTTTTTTCCTGCCAGAACCCTAAAGTTCTACGTTTCTTGTTGTGGAATTCCTTTCAGTCTGACGGCTCGCGCTGCGGTCACATTCTGTTGCTGGTGTTAATGAGCACGTGTTTCTCGGAAACCAAGGCCGAGCCCATTGAAAAAATTGCTCACCTGTTATTATAAGGATTTCATGCTAATTAATGACTAAAATCCAGGCAGAAAAGTAACCTTTCTGCTCTTTTCTAAAAACATTTTAAAAATCAAAAGGTCACTGGTTCACAATTTCTTTTCATCCTGCACATTAATGTGGTGTCAAAATGTGATTTGTTGCCATGGATTAAAATGAAGGCTACTGCATTTTGATAGGCACCATAATTTCTGGAAGAAATGTAATAGCATGGTACTCTGTAGAATGGAGACTAAAGATTAATGAACGCTTTGACAAAGTCTGTCACCCAGACTATTAAGACATCCTAAGGAAATATTTCACAATGGAATCTGTAAACATTATGTATTAATAAAATAAATTGAATTCAGTTAAACCATTTTCAGGGTGATATGTAACATCTTCATTTCTTTTTTTTTTAGGTAATTTAATAAAAAGAGAAATATATAGTGTGGTTGTCAGTCAGTTTGACCTGTATCTTAAATGTAGCAGACAAATGATTTCCTTACGGTTGGAATAACTGGTATGTTAAATGCTACAGAGGGTTTCAAATCAATTTTACTACCTCATATTAGCACTGGCAACATTATCAGCCCCCCCCCCCCCCTCTTTTCTTGTGTTAGATCTTTCGGTTCTTTGCCTTTTATTTAAATTCTGTACATTCCAAATGAAAGTTAAAAACAAAACAAGACCCACAAGGCTTCAATAAAGAGACACAAGGGAGCTGGTTGCTGACACCAACAGGCTGTAGGAAAATAGTAATCATCCATTTAACCCCTTTGTAAATGAAAGATTAGGCAAAATCATTTTTTACTAAGACTTTTAGTTCCAGTTGAGAAGTACAAATTTCAATCTTGTAGACATGTTTTTTTACTAAGATCATTTCGATATGTCCAGTTCATTTCTAACTTAAATAGCTGCTAATTGGTTGAACATTTCTGAGAAATAGAGGCTTTACAGGAAAATTAACATACACTTAGCAAGTTAGTTGTTAATATTGTGGTTCCTATTCATTTCAGTGAAGGATTGGGTTCAGGTTCTCTGCATAATGCTTCAAAATGAGTCATGTCAACCCGTGACATCATTCTTCAGTATTTATAAAGTGATAAAAAGGTTGGCTCGGGCTTTGCTGCTATAGACACTGTTGAAAAAAAGTCTGACAGATTCTCCAACAATTGATTTCAGGTTGCCATTCAGATTAAACTATTAACGGCAAGAAACGTACATCCTAAATATGCCTTAATCAATAAATAAATGATATTCCTGCATGGTGCAGTACCAGCAAGTATCTATCTGGAGGCAACAGGTAGACATTAATCCATTTACTACTCAAAATACAAAAATACACAAATAAGAACAAACACATCCACAAGCACACACACACACACACACACACATTGTGTGTGTGTGTGTGTGTGTGTGTGTGTGTGTGTGTGTGTATATATATATATATATATATATATATATATATATATATATATATATATATATATATATATATACATACAGAGCCGAGAAAGTTTGTGAACCCCAATGATAACTATGGAAATTCCGTAGTTTTACCATAATAGCCTTCTTGAATCTTTTCTTAAATATACAATAGTGTTTATATAAACCAATTCCACGTCTTTCGGAACAAAATGATGTATAAATTAGACAAACAATAAGTGATCAAGATTCAGTTTATGTGATAAAGTAAGTGAACCCCTGGTTTTATCAGCTCAATTAAGGGGATAATTAAAATCAGGTGTTTAAATTATTAAGTAGCTCTTCAGGGGTGAGTTTGGGAGGCCCCACTCTATATAAAGATCAGAAACTTTGTGAGTTTGGTTATCACCATACAGGTGTGTGGAAACACCTCATGCCACGATCAAAAGAAATCTCTCAGGACCTCAGAAAAACAGTTATTGATGCTCATCAGGCTAGAAAGGGTTACAAAACCATTTCTAAGGATTTGGGGCCCCACCAATCCACTGTCAGACAGATGACAAATTCTACAAATGGAGAAAGTTCAAGACCACAGTCACTCTACCCAGGAGCAGTCGTCCTACCAAAATCTCTCCAAGAACAAACCGGAAAATCATTAAGGAAGTCACAAAGAACCCCAAAGTAACATCCAAGGATCTGCAGGCCACTCTCACCTTGGCTAATGTGAGTGTTCATGACTCAACTATCATAAAAAGACTGAACAAGAATGGTGTTCATGATGATCTACAAGACTTCTGGAACAATGTTCTCTGGACAGACGAATCAAAGGTAGAACTTTTTGGCCTCAATGAGAAAAGTTATGTTTGGCGAAAACCAAACGCTGCATTCAAACAGAAGAACCTCATCTAAAACGTCAAGCATGGTGGTGGGACTGTGATGGTTTGGGGCTGGATGAATGGACTGATGAATTCTGCATTGCATCAGAAAATTTTAGAGGAGAATGTCAGGCCATCCGTTCCTGAGCTGAAGCTGAATCAAAAGTAGGTCATGCTGCAAGACAATGATCCTAAACATACAAGCAGATCTACAAAAGAATGGCTGCACAAGAAGAAATTTCTCATTTTAGAATGACTTAGTCAATGTCCGGACCTAAACCCCATCGAAATGTTGTGGCAGAACCTGAAGCGAGCTGTCCATGCAAGGAAGCCCTCAAATGTCACCAAGTTGAAGCAGTTCTGTAAGGAGGAATGGGCCAGAGTTCCACAAAACCAATGTGAAAGACTGACCGTTACAGGAAATGCTTAGTTGAAGTCATTGCTGCTCAAGGGGGTGCCACCAGTTACTGAATCTAAAGGTTCACATACTTTTTCACACATGGATATTGAATGTTGAATCATTTGTGGATAAATAAATGTATAAAAATTATCATGTAAGCTATCTTACTATATCAAGAAAGGGATTAAGTACAACCTCATTCATGTCAAAGGGTATAGTTGTTTTAAAAATATAAGTCCAGAAGGCCTCACGTCTCAATATTTTCTGATTAATATCACCATCCCTTCTTTCTATATAGACCTTGTCAATACCAGTGCATTTCAATGCTTGTACATTGTGGTTAAATTCTTTGAATGTCCAACTGCCAGTGACATGAAATCGTTTCTTCTAATAGCACTTTTATGTTCCCCCAATCAGATTTTTAACTGTCTTTTGGCCTTACCTACATAACCAGTTCCACACAGGCATAATAAAAGATAAATAAATTAGCACTATGACATGTCAACCTTGTGTGGATCTTAAACCTTTTCACTGTACTTGGATGGACAAATGAATAGGTTTTCAATAAGGTTGTTGCAGGAGGCACATTGATGGAAATGATAGCAGCCTGGTGTAATTGGGAAGAAGGGACAGGGTAGTTTAAAAGCATCTGCATGGATTAAACGGTCCTTAAAATGACATGCTCTGTGATAAGTAAAAAGGGGAGGATCCCGCAAGATAGGCAACAACCTTGAATTAATAGAAAGTACATGCAAATGTTCACGTATAACAGATTGTATAGCACTACTTTGTAAACCATATTGACGAGAAAATTACAGAAAAATACTCTAGAACTTGCTGTTTGTAATGCTTGTGTTAGCCAGATATCGGGATAACCTCAAATCTTAAAAACATTCAAGCATGGCTGCTGTCTCCCTTTCAAAATCCTGGTCCTCCTCACAGATTCTGCATAACCTATACAGTTGACTCATTGTAGACCACTCTTAAGTGATTTAGGAAGAAACTGTTTGCCATAAGCAGTGTATTTTTGTCAGTTGGCTTTCTATAAACTGTTGTTCTCAGTCTATCCCCATCCTTAAGAAAAGTCTTTGCTTTTAAAACAGACAAATTTAAGTGAATACTGTTTAAAAAAATCAACAAACTTCTCCAAATCATCTTCATTACCAGACAAAAAAAAAACAACAACAAAAAAACATCATCTATATAATGTCCCCAATATTTAACATGATCTTTAACAGGGTTATTGCCATCATTGTTATCCCTCTCAAATTTCTCCATAAATAAATTTGAGTAATTGGGAGCCATTGTTGAACATATGGCTGTTCCTTGAATCTGTATATAATATTTTTGTTCAAGGAGAAAATACATTTTTAACAAAACCAATTCAGAAAATCTTATTAACAATTCAGTTGGGGATTCTTTCTCTTGTTGTTTAATCAAGGTGCATTCTTAAATCCTCTAATCCTAAATCATTAGGGATGTTAGTATATAGACTTGAAACATTCAATGTTAGAAGCCAATCATTTTCAGAAATCAATAGAAGCGGAATGACTTTTCTTAAGACATCAGATGTAGTCTTTAAGTAAGAAAGTAAAGTTTTAAATAGACGTGCTATATGGAGAGCAACACATTTACCCAAATGTTCTGTTAAAGATCTAATTCCTGCCACAATCGGGCGACCCAGTGGATTAGTTAAAGTATAAAAAACTGGTCCTATAGGATTATCATTAAACAGACATTTCTAGTCTTGTTTTGTTAATAATTCATTATCAAAATATACCTGTAGCACTGTTTGAATTGATTTTTTAAAAATCAATGTAGAATCATCAAGTAAAATCAGACAACCTTAATAACCTCTTCTCTATAAGAGTGTCTATGTCATGAACTACAACAGCACCCCCTTGTGTGCTGGATGAATTACTATATCGTTGTCATTCGTGAGTCCCTTCAAAGCCAAAAATTCGTCCTTCGTTAAATTATTATCTACTTTATACCCCATAGAATTATGTCTTTGATCTTTTAGTAATACATCCACATTTCTTTCAACACGTTGACAAAATATGTTAACAGAAGCCTTTGTTACTTGTGGTGTGAAGGTGCTTTTAGATCTAAAAACTTTGTCGATCTTGGTTGGAGTTTTAGTTCCAGTTGAGAAGTACAAATTTCAATCTTTTTGACATGTTTTTTACTAAGATCGTTTCGATATGTCCAGTTCATTTCTAACTTAAATAGCTGCTAATTGGTGGTATTGTATGCTTGACAGGTGAACATTTCTGAGAAATAGAGGCTTTACAGAAAACTTAACATACACTTAGCAAGTTAGTTGTTAATATTGTGGTTCCTATTCATTTCAGTGGAGGATTGGGTTCAGGTTCTCTGCATAATGCTTCAAAATGAGCCATGTCAACCCGTGATGTCATTCTTCAGTATTTATAAAGTGATAAAAAGGTCGGCTCAGGATTTGCTGCTATAGACACTGTTGAAAAAAAGTCTGACAGATTCTCTAACAATTAATTTCAGGTTGCCATTCAGATTAAACTATTAACGGCAAGAAAAGTACATCCTAAATATCCCTTATCAATAAATAAATTATATTCCTGCATGGTGCAGTACCAGCAAGTATTTATCTGAAGGCAACTGAAATACTCAATGAAACACTCTTGTCATGGAAAGACTATTTGAAACATGTGCTAAGACACTTGTGAAGTGAACAGTCAAGGTTTAGCTCAATAAAAACGAAAAAGGATGAATTATATATATATATATATATATATATATATATATATATATATAGAGAGAGAGAGAGAGAGAGAGAGAGAGAGAGAGAGAGAGAGAGAGAGAGATTTCACATTAATCAGATCCCACTCTAATATAAAAGAGCTGGTAATTAAATTAGCAACATTGGTCTTTTAGCAATGTAGGCTTGTTTAGTAATGTTTACCCTCTAAGAACGGTGAAGATACGTAAGAAATCAATTTTCTCCCGACATTCTGAATGGAATTCTGAGTATCAAGACTGCTGTTAAAAAAAAAACAGCTTCAGACCAACGATCCAGTCTGCAAATGTGTCCATATAAGACCTAAAGAAATGTACACAAAACTAAACTATTTTCTAAAGTATTTTTATTTCTTGTTTCTATTCTGGTCCATATTTGAACTGCTGTTTTTTTATTCAGTAAATTGCGAAGGCTTCAAGGTTTTCCGAATTTATTTTGAAATGTATTTAGCATACCGCCTTCAAATAAACTGTTTCTGGCAGATTTGGTCAGTCATTCATTTCAGTCATTCATTTCAAAGCAGTTCGCGAAATTTTCGTCATAATTAATATTTGACTATTTCTGATCAAAACATAAATAGCTTAAAAATGAAAATTGGCGGAATGTGAGTTAAGTGAATATATATATAAATATATTGATATATATATATATATATATATATATATTATACATACATACACATACATACATACACACAGTGCCGTGAAAAAGTATTTGCCCCCTGCCTGATATTCAGCATTTTTGCAAATTTTTCCTATTGAATTTGGTCAGATCTCCTTGTAAGTTATTGTAGTATATAGAGGGAGTCTGAGAGAAAAAAAATGACACCAAAGTTTGGTGCTTCTTTCATTTGTTTGGTTTGCAAGGTAATCAAACATGCAATCTTCAGGTGTGAAAAAGTTATTGCCCCCCTGTGACAGGACTGGAAGGAGTCCCTGTCGTAATTTGCCCTCCCGACCACCGGCAGCGCTGTGTAGGGTTGACCGTGATTGGATCAGGAGGCTGAACTCTGACCATGCAGGAAGTTCCGGGTCAGGCAGCCATCTTGGCCCAAGGTAGAACCATGCGGCCGTCGGGTCCCATCATTGCAATCAGCTGTGCTGTTCTCGTTGATTGGCTGACGTGGGGCAGCGTGCTGATTGCAGGGGTGGGACTTGGCAGTATTTAAGCAGTATGGTTTTGCCATTCGCGCTGTCTGGGCTGAACTGAAAACACATGCTGTGCTTGCTTTGTTGCTTTCATTCACTGCTGTTATTCACAGAAGCTTGAAAATCTTGGACACTGTTGGATTACTGGAGTGAGGAACCGAGGACTGGCCATTAATCTGTGAAAGGGAGCTAAGAAGCGGTGAGAGGAAACCCACCGCAGTACCACAACGAAACCCAGTGCTTCCTTTGTTGTTATTTTGTAACCGTGACATTTTTGTTTACTCTTTTTATTTCAAACCTGAGTTTACCATTGCTGGTATTCCAGGTGGTTTTCTTGTTTATTTTTGCAATACCGGACTGTTCTATTTTTATTGTTTTTGTAAAATAAAACCCTGCCCTGATACCATTGATGGTACAGGGCTCTAAGGACTAATTTCCATTTCCGGCTCCTGTGTGCTGTCATTTCTGGTCCTTCCCAAAAGTGGGATGAGCATGGACCGGCACACCCTGCAAGCCGTTCTGGAGGATCAGGAGAGACACCGTGATGGTATAGAGCGGCGTCGGGAAGAACGGGATGCTCAGAGGGATGCTGAGCGTACAGCCCACATGACTGCGATGGCTGACAAGATGGCTGCCATGTGTCTGGCCATTCAGAACCTGGTAGTGGCCCAAGCCCAAGCTCAGGTCCCGGTCGCAGCAGCTGGACCAGTGCTGCCAGTGCCCAAAATCCGTCTGCAAAAGATGACCCCAGAAGATGACCCAGAGGCCTTCCTGACCACATTTGAGCGGATGGCTACAGTGTCAGGGTGGCCAGCCGGATGTTGGGCAGCCCAACTAGCCCCCTGTCTAACTGGTGAAGCGCAGGCAGCATACCAGGCTCTGAGCAACGTGGCGGCGGAAGATTACTCCCAGGTGAAGACAGCTACCTCCGGCGCCTTAATATCACCCCGGAGACGCATTGCCGGCGTTTCCGGAGTTACAAGCGGCTGGAGGGAACCCGGCCTCGCATCATGGCCCAGCAACTCTGGGACCATCTGACCCGCTGGCTGCGTCCCACTGAACGGACCACCCAACAAATCATGGAGTCTGTGGCGGTCGACCAGTTCCTGGGGGTGTTGGAACCAGAGACTCGAGCCTGGGTCGCTCGCCACAGTCCCGAGACGATGGACACGGCCGTCGAGCTGGCGGAGGCCTTCGAGGACGCACTGCTTCGGGTGGACCCCAGTCCAGCTCCAGTGAGGCATCGGCCTTCGCCAGCGCACCCAAAGACTGCAACGAGGCCTTCAGTTTTCCCCGTCCCTTTGAGCGCCTCTCCTCCAAAGTGGAGACAGAGGTTAGCTCCCAGCTGGGCTAGAGAGAATCCTTGGACCTCCCCTAGTGGACCAAGGGACAAACAGCCGTCTCCCACAGCGCCGCCTTCCCCTACCTGCTTCCGGTGCCACGAGGTGGGGCACATCGCGAGATTCTGTCCCATCGCGATGGAGTGTGACGTGGCCTTGCGATGTCCGGCTGCAGAGGGTGGTGAGTACAGGGGAAGGGGTCGGGAGGGGCCTTGCATTATTAATGTAGATGTTGGTAATATGAGTACCCACGCATTAGTGGACTCAGGGTGTAGTCACACTATAATTCGGTCTGCTCTCTTGGAGGGTACGCCTTGGCGGCCACAGGGGTCTGTGACCATCTCGTGTATTCATGGAGAAACCAAGGCATATCCTACCACTAAAGTTAGAATGACTGTGGAAAGTCGGACGTGCCATGTAGTCGTGGCCGTCGCTAAAAAGGTGCCATACCCAGTGATTTTGGGTCGAGATTGGCCTTACTATTCAGAAGTTAAGGTCAATGCGGCTCGGCCACCCATTGTAGAAGGGGTGGTCGCAACGGGGGATCCAATTGGCCGGATCTTTCCCTTGCAGGCCGACATATTTACTTCCAGGTTCCGGCCCCGTAAAACTAAAAGAGAGCGGAGGGCTGAGAAACTTGAGGGGGCATTAATGAGACAAGGCTGGGGATTGGTGGGGGAATCTGCTTTGCCTGTCAAACGAACACAGAAGGGTGTGGGTGTCCAGTGTGACCAGCAGGAGCGGGTTACTAAGATCCCTAGAGCAGAAGCTACTGAGGCCCCGCTCGGCATACCGCAATTCTGGGACCGGGGTGTGGACCTAGAGTGGGAGCAAAGTAACGACCCCACTCTGGTGCACATCCGGGGGCAGGTTCGGTCTGTCGAGGGGAAGGAAGTTGAAGGCTGCGGGCCGCTCACATTTCCTCACTTCATCGTGATGGGGCATTTGCTGTATAGGGTATCCCAAGCCCCGGGCACAGGACAGCCTGTAACCCAGTTATTGGTTCCGGGGTCTTTCCGCCGGGAGGTCATGAGGTTGGCACATGATATTCCCTTTTCTGGCCACCTGGGGCGGGAAAAGACCTTGGAACGAATACTGGCCCGGTTTTATTGGATGGGACTCCACATGGATGTGAGGAAATATGTAGCGGAGTGTCCCGATTGTCAGAGAGTAGCGCCGGGACGGGTTCGCCCGGCCCCGCTGGTCCCACTGCCCCTGGTTTGTACTCCCTTCGATCGCATAGCAATGGACATAGTGGGCCCAGTGCAGCCCGCCGACTCTGGATATACGCACATTTTAGTAATGGTGGATTATGCTACTCGATATCCAGAGGCGGTGCCACTGCGCTCCACTAGTGCTGTCGCCATTGCTAAAGAACTAGTTAAGATTATTGCTAGAGTAGGGGTGCCCAAAGAGATTCTGACAGATCAAGGAACTAACTTCATGTCCGATACCCTCAAAGAAGTTTACAAAATTTTGAAAATCCATCCCATCAGGACCTCTGTGTACCATCCACAGACAGATGGCCTGGTGGAAAGGTTTAATCAGACCCTGAAGCAGATGCTGAGGCGATTCGTGAACCAGGAACAAAAACATTGGGCAAAACTCCTTCCCTTCCTGATGTTCGCAGTGAGAGAGGTGCCACAGAGCTCAACTGGGTTCTCCCCGTTTGAGCTGCTGTATGGGAGACAACCCCGAGGCATTCTCGATCTCGTGCGAGAAGGGTGGGAGGACCAAACCTCTACGTCTAAAAATGTAGTCAAATATGTACTACTGCTACGAGATCGCTTGGAATTAGTCGGTCGTTTGGCTCAAGAGAACCTGCGCAATGCTCAGCATCAGCAGCAGCAGCAGTACAATCAAAAAGCACGAATTCGGACTTTTCGAACTGGGGATAAGGTACTGCTGCTTCTTCCCACAGCTGAGTCTAAGTTGTTTGCCAAGTGGCAAGGGCCTTATGAGGTGGTTCGAGCTATAGGGAGAGTCAATTATGAAATCAGGCAGCCGGACCATCGAAAACCACTTCAAATTTATCATGTAAATTTGTTAAAACCTTGGAGAGACAGAGAGGCCCTGTTTATTGCTAATGATATCCCCGAGGAGGATTTTGGTCCTGAGGTGGGGCCACTTGGTCAAACAACTAAGATTTCAATGGGGAAACAGTTACTTCCCTGTCAGAAACAGGAGCTGGGCCAACTAATTGAGGAATTCAGTGATGTTTTTTCTGAGTTGCCCGGTAGAACTGACATTATTGAACATGCCATTATTACTCCGCCAGGTGTTCGAGTGCGTCAGAGGCCTTACCGGATCCCGGAAAGTCGGCGGGGTGTAATGCGCCGGGAAGTGGCCAGTATGCTCGAGCTGGGAGTAGTGCAACCTTCCCAGAGCGAGTGGTGTAGTCCTGTGGTAATGGTACCTAAGAAGGATGGCTCCACTCGTTTCTGTGTGGACTTTAGAAAGGTGAACGCTATCTCCAAGTTCGATGCGTACCCCATGCCCCGAGTGGATGAGCTCCTTGACAGACTGGGTAAGGCGAGGTTCTTGTCCACTCTGGACCTGACGAAGGGATATTGGCAGATCCCATTAACACCCAGCTCCAAGGAGAAAACCGCATTTGCTACCCCGGATGGCTTGTTTCATTTCAAGACCATGCCCTTTGGGTTGCATGGGGCCCCGGCTACCTTCCAGAGACTGATGGACAAGGTGTTATGTCCCCATCATCAGTATGCTGCAGCGTATATTGATGACGTGGTTATTTTTAGCTCTACCTGGAAGGAGCACCTTGATAGATTGGCGGCTGTCCTGCAGTCTCTGAGGGAGGCGGGGCTAACAGTCAACCTAGGTAAATGCGCGTTTGGCAAACAAGAGACCCAATATCTTGGATTTAGCATGGGTAATGGTCAGGTAAAACCAGTGGCTTCCAAGGTCCAGGCCTTGGTGGACACTCCGGTTCCACGAACCAAGGCTCAAGTGAGGTCACTTTTGGGGCTGGCAGGCTATTATCGCCGTTTTATCCCCGAGTTTTCCACCATTGTTAGCCCCTTGATTGACCTAACTAAGAAGAGCGCCCCAAACACTGTAAAATGGTCAGATGAGTGTCAGGAAGCATTTGACATGATAAAGCGGATACTTTGCCAAGCCCCTGCACTAGTGTCACCAGATTTCGACAGGGAATTCATCCTCCAGACAGATGCCTCGGATGTCGGTCTGGGGGCAGTCTTGTCCCAGGAGATCGATGGGGTAGAGCACCCCGTGCTATACATTAGCAGGAAAATGGCTCAGAGGGAGCGCAACTACTCAGTTATTGAGAAGGAGTGCCTGGCCATTAAATGGGCCATGAACTCTCTTCGATATTATCTCCTGGGGCGGTCCTTCACTCTTGTCACAGATCACGCTCCTCTTAAGTGGCTAAACACGATGAGGGACACGAACGCCCGGATTACTCGGTGGAGTCTGGCGCTGCAACCCTTTAACTTCACTGTTAAACATCGTTCGGGTAAGGAGCATCAAAATGCTGATTTTTTTTCAAGGGAGGGTGGTGATTTAGGGGAGTTAGGGTTGGCCGAGTGTGCCTATGGCTCCACTCTGAGGGGGGGGATGTGTGACAGGACTGGAAGGAGTCCCTGTCGTAATTTGCCCTCCCGACCACCGGCAGCGCTGTGTAGGGTTGACCGTGATTGGATCAGGAGGCTGAACTCTGACCATGCAGGAAGTTCCGGGTCAGGCAGCCATCTTGGCCCAAGGTAGAACCATGCGGCCGTCGGGTCCCATCATTGCAATCAGCTGTGCTGTTCTCGTTGATTGGCTGACGTGGGGCAGCGTGCTGATTGCAGGGGTGGGACTTGGCAGTATTTAAGCAGTATGGTTTTGCCATTCGCGCTGTCTGGGCTGAACTGAAAACACATGCTGTGCTTGCTTTGTTGCTTTCATTCACTGCTGTTATTCACAGAAGCTTGAAAATCTTGGACACTGTTGGATTACTGGAGTGAGGAACCGAGGACTGGCCATTAATCTGTGAAAGGGAGCTAAGAAGCGGTGAGAGGAAACCCACCGCAGTACCACAACGAAACCCAGTGCTTCCTTTGTTGTTATTTTGTAACCGTGACATGTTTGTTTACTCTTTTTATTTCAAACCTGAGTTTACCATTGCTGGTATTCCAGGTGGTTTTCTTGTTTATTTTTTGCAATACCGGACTGTTCTATTTTTATTGTTTTTGTAAAATAAAACCCTGCCCTGATACCATTGATGGTACAGGGCTCTAAGGACTAATCTCCATTTCCGGCTCCTGTGTGCTGTCATTTCTGGTCCTTCCCAAAAGCTCCACCCACTACCCTCCCACACCCCCCTAGTTAACTCAACCCAATTAAAGGGATAATTAAGGTCAGCTGTTTGAATACTATGGTTAACAATCAGGCCTGATTTGGGCCAGCCCTGCCCAATATGAATCTGACTAACTTTGGCCCTTACCATCAGAGTGAAGTTGTCAGCGCACAGGTTCTAGAGGCACATCATGCCACGATCAAAATAAATTCCTGAAGTTCTCCGGAAAACAAATTGTTGATGCCTATCAGTCTGGAAAGAGTTACAAAGCCATTTCTAAGGCTCTGGGGCTCCACCAAACCACAGTCAAAGCCATATTGTCCAAATGGAGAAAGTTTGGGATAGTATTGAATCTTCCCAGGAGTGGCCGTCCTGCTAAAATCTCTCCAAGAGCAAGGCGTAAAATCGTCCAGAAAGTCACAAAGAACCCTAGAACAACATCCAGGCATCTGCAGGCCTCTCTCACCTTGGCTAAAGTCAATGTTCATGACTCCACCATCAGAAAGACACTGGGCAAAACTTGGATTCATAGCAGAGTAGCAGGGCGGAAACCGCTGCTCACTAAGAAGAACATGAATGCTTGTCTCAAGTTTGCCAAAAAGCACCTGGATGCTCCTCAATAGTTCTGGAACAATGTTCTATGGACAGATGAGTCAAAAGTAGAACTTATTGGTTAACATGGGCCCCGTTATGTCTGGTGAAAACCAGTCCATAGTCCACCACTGCATTCCATAGTAAGAACCTCATACCAACGGTCAAGCATGATGGTGTTAGGTCATGATTTGAGGATGCTTTACTGCATGAGGTCCTGGACGACTTGCCATCATTGAAAGAACCATGAATTCTGCTCTGTATCAGAGAATTCTACAGGAGAATGTCAGGCCATCCGTCCGTGAGCTGAAGCTGAAGTGTAGCTAGGTCATGCATCAAGACAATGATCCGAAACACATAAGCAAGTCTACATCAGAATGTGTTGAAGAAAAATAAATTTTAAGTTTTGGAATGGCCTAGTCAAAGTCCAGACCTTAACCTCACTGAGACCTGGAATTAGCAGTTTATGCTCTCAAACCCATAAATGTCACTGAGTTGAAGCAGTTCTGCGTGAAGGAGTGGGCCAAAATTCCTCCATGGCGCTGTAAGAGACTGATCAATAACTACAGGAAGCGTTTGGTTGCAGTTATTGCTGCTAAAGGTGGCGTAACCAGTTATTGAGTCTAAGGGAGTAATTACTTTTGCATTGGGTGTTGTATACCTTTCTTTAATAAATAAATGAAATAATGTTATTTGTTCACTCAGGGTCCCTTTTATCTAATATTAGGTTTTGGTTAAAGATCTGATAACATTGTGTCAAAAATATGCAAAAATGCATAAAATCAGACAGGGGGCAAATACTTTTTCATGGCACTGTATATATATATATATATATATATATATATATAATATATATATATATATATATATATAAAATTGTATATTTGTTGTTATTCATATAAAAAGATAGGGGCCTGGAAGTCTTTGTTTTCCCCTGTGAAAGACAGCCTTAGGATACAAATACTTTAAAGTGAATTTCTTTGAGAATTTTAAAGCATGGAAATGCCTTTCCTGGGCGTCTGTTTTGTTTTGCCTTGTCTGTGCAATGTTTTATGACTAGGGTTTACAACCAAATCTCATGACTTACTGTCGCGGTCTTTGTTGTACAGCACAAATGTCTGCAAGGTCTTTTTCAACATAATCATAACCATTTCGCTTTTTTTCACATGTCCTTGGTTCATAAATCAGTTTAGAACCTTTTAGATGTCTTGATTCATCAAAACATCTCCTAATTTCTTCCAAATGTGAGATCTGCATCCAAAAGTATTGCAAAGCACTGTACAGTACATTGCAAAACGTATTTACATTTACACAACACAATACATTTGCATAAAGGTCCCCAGACATATCCACAGGCAGGACTCCACATCAGTGTTGAATTTTAAATCCACACATTTGTGCTCAGCAGCCTTTTAACAGTGATCCCATGGACTTGCTCTTAAAACTTTTAATGTTTTTGTAATTACTGTTTTTTTTATGATCTTTAGTTTTTTCATATTGAGACCCCATGGTGTGAAGGGTGCTATATCAAATTCAAGTTATTGGTGTAAGGATAGGGCAGAGGAAGCAGAAAGGAGCAGTTAGTAGGACAGGGTGCCGGTTAGAAATAACCAGATTTAGGATCGAGGAGCGGGCAAGGCCCTGACTGTAGTAGCAGACTGGCGGAGCTGGACATGGAAACTAGGAAAGAAATTGATCACTGACTGAGGACAACGATGCCGACACATCTCAGGGGCAGAGGACCCAGCAATTGTAACAGGATAAAAAGGTAGTTGCTGACTGAGGGTGACAATGCCGACACATCTCAGGGGTGCAGGACCCAGCAACCGAAGACAGGATAGAAAAGTGGTCACTGATTGAGGGCGACGATGCCAACAAAACTCAGGTTCAAAGGACCCAGCAACCGAAAACACATACAAGGGTTATGACTTGGGGAGCCGCCCCTCGGGAGGAAGTCAGTCCTGGTAAACCAGGACATGAGAGAGGGAGAGATGAAATAAGAAGACCTGAAATAAGGACAAAGCATGAAGGTTAGTATGGGACTCTCGCACCGGCAGCGGCTACATTCCGAAAGAAAGTAAGGATAAAGAACATAGCCTCAAGGTGAGACAAGATAAGTGCAGGAGCTGCGAAAGGACAGAGTGTGGCTGGGGGTCTGCTCTGACTCACATGGTTAGAACCCCCCTGAAGGGAAGGGAGGCAGATGCCTAGCCCTGAGGTTGGGGAAGTGAGACTCCACTTTTTCCCTCCAAAGGATTGACCCCCGTCTCCTCGAGAAAATCACCCACACTGTGAGACAATCAAAGACAGCACATGCCGATGCATAACATAGACACAAGATCAGAAAGACAATGGGACAAATGGAGGGATGGCTAGTAATTTAGTAGGATGTGACTGTGTATACCTGCTGCTCAGTTGAGAGGAAAAAACCCCTAGAGGCTGATTAGGGGAAAACCTCTGCTGGGCCCAGCAGACAGGAAGCCCCCACTCCAGGCATACTAGCAATTTTTTAAATGAGCAGCAACTATTTCAGAGGAGGATGAATGAATGTAAGAATCCATCGCAGAGGAGGAAGAGCTGCCTACATTCTTGATCAAGCTGTGATTGATGTTGGCCCTTGAGGAAGAGGAGGCTGCGTCTATATGGAATGATGGGGGGCAGGGTTGCCTGCTGGGGAGATACCTTGATGTTGAAAAGAAAGGGGAGATAGGGGACTTAACACATGATGCCTGAATGAGCTGACCACACTGAAATTGATCCTTCTTGGAGGTACGCAGCCAAACGATGAAGTAAGCATCGAAGGCGGCTGAGAGGCAGACAATCTCCATAGGTAGATCCTTGTAGGGGGAGAAGCGGCCATTCCGAAGAGTAGAAATGAGTAAATGGAGAATGTCCATTGACATAGACAGACGGGAAGGTGAGGCAGGGGGGAAGCTCTTAAGAATCCAATGGAGGGTCAGACGAACTGCTGGTATGGAGAGAATTGAGGGAGATGGAGAGAATTCCTAGCGTGGACAATGAATGGTTTTGATTGAAGGAATATGATTATCCGATTCTGGATGCAGAAGGCTGAAAACACTAACCAGGCTGTAGAATAGCAAGCTCTTGAAGAAAGGGCGAGGGCTGCAGACATGTAATGCTGAGCAGAATGAAGGAGGTTACTGAGAGTAGGATTCAGTCGAATAGCAGCTGGAGCAGCTGGGGATTCTGAATGGGGGTTTGTTGAAGCAGATGGAACCAGCTGATGGAACTTGGATACCGAAAGTAGAGGCAGAAGGAGAGCTCGAACTGAGGGCTGAGGTGGCAGCTGGAGCTGAACAAATGTATGGGGAAGCTCAGCGCCTTTTGTGCTCCATATTCTGGAAACGAGGGCAGAGAGATGAGATGCTGCCATTCTATGTGTTAATTAATACGGAATCGATCAGCGGGTTGCTACTATCATGTCTGCCTGTAATGGAAAAGGTGAACTCACATTCAGAGATTTGGGTTTCACAACTTCAGTCATTCTCCTTAACTCATAATCAAAACAGATTTCCAGTCTCGTACCATGTCTCTTGCCATGTATTAATACTGTAATATTTGAGAGGATGAGCGGGCATATGAATAGATTGCTGAGGAAGTCAAGTGCCCCATGTTTGATTAGATGGGGATTAGCATTATCCTTGATTGTGGAAAAGCTGCTACGATCTGCATATTGGAGGAAAGCTGGAGCACTGGAAGCTCTGGAGAAGTGCAGTTGCAGATTTAAACAGTAAACTAAAGCAGCTTTTGCATGCTACAGTAGTGAGCAGATATGAAGAGGGAGCAGAGATCCGCTGTAGTGTGGTGTGAATAACAGTAGAGGACGGGATCTGCTGAACAGTGCGGAGTTCTGAGGAAGTAAACGATGGAGTGCTGTCAGTAGTGTGCAATGGCCTGCTGTAGAGAGCAGAGATCTGCTGAAGCAGTGATCTGTAATAGTGAACAGTGGACTGCCATCGGTAGAGTGTGGAGATGGGGCTGCCTTTGGGCAGAGATGAAGAATGCAGAGATCTGAGGCCACTCCAGTACCTGAGAGGATGAAGACTGCATTGTTCCGAGGCTTCTGCAAAACCTATTGATTTGGTTGGGAGCAGTCTATGAGTGCATTGTCTATTGGGGGTAGGAGGACACTGACTGAAATGTTGATAATCGTAGGACATGGTTCTGTATCTGACTGGTGGCTCACATTGATGAAATTATGACTTTGAAAGTTGAATAAAGTGCTTTTATGAAGTTGGTTCGGTTTGGTGGAGTGGAGAGAGATGAGGAAGTGCGAATCCGGGAACAGGAAGAGGTTGCAGGAATGGATGCCTGATGCAGGGAAGCTGGAAGTTAATGTGATGGTAGATTCTGAGCATGTCAAAAAAGCCAATAAGCATGTTGCTTCATGACCAGGTCCTTGTTCGTCGCTTGACGACCAGGTCCTCGAAGGGAGGAAGAGTTGAAATTGAAGAATGTCAATTGATGTAGGTAGGTAGGTCTAGGAATCCCTCAGAATGACAACGAACTGCAGGAATGGATAGAAAAGTTGGTGTGTGTGAGCATAGCGGTGATAGCAAACTGGCTTAAAAGACTGTATATAGAACTTGGTGTGTTATGCTGCCATCTAGAGGTTATGACTAGAATTAAACTATTTGCTTGAGTGAAGCAGGGTAGAATATATTTGGTTATTGTGATTAAAATCCTTGTCTATGCAGAACAACATTTGCGTATGTTTTTTAGATTTGAATAAATATATTTGATGCATCTTTTAGGATGGTTAGTCTTGTATGTGATTACGTTAACGCAGTATTTAGATGTCACAATTCAGCGAGTTGAACTTGTCCTCACAGGTTGTGAAAGCGCAGCAACAGGAAGCCAGAAGATTGCAGTACTGAGGCACGGAATTTGCAGTGCCTGATGAAGCTGCTTGGTCACTATGGCAACTTACCACTCCCACAGACACTCAATGAGGGCGTTCATGTGGTAACCATGGTCTGTGAGGAAAGTCGCAGTACAGCAGTGTTGTTGGAGCATGTTGTGACCAGTCAATATCACAAGCCGCCACAGGCTGAAATGGAGTTTGTAATGGGCTGGACAGTTGAATGTAGTTGATGGAAATCCAGGGCAGGATCTTCTGATGGAATGATAAACTGTGCTGGCTCTGTGGGAGTGGGGGAGGGGTGCCTGATAGCCAGTGAGGAGAAAAGAAAGATTCCGCAGCTTTGTAGTGAATTTATATAGAGCTATGGCAAGGCAATCGCTGATGAGGGAATGTTGATGCTTTGAAAGTTTAGTGGAGGCCAGTCTTTCTGATAAAGACGCGGACAAGATGAATAATGAACCTACACTGTTGCTGGGCTGGAGACTGAATGGGAGCGCTGCGCAGAGAAGTGACCTGCAGTGGAGCACAAAATGACAAAGCCTTAGCATTTGCTACAAAACGAAACATTAGACAGTGAAGGTGCAAGTGATCAGGGCTTAAATAGAAAATAGGTACTAATTGACAAGAAATTAGAAGCCCCCAGCTCCACGCCCCCTGAACTACACAGTTAACATTTAAATAACAGTATATAAAATACGTTAAAAAGCAACAATTTAAAAATTACATTCAAACCCACTAAGATAAGAAAACCATTTTATAAAGGTATGCTTTCAATCTTGATGTAAAACCTGTAAGAGTTATGATCTCTAATTGAATTCACTGCTTCTTAAGCCGGGCTTACACTGCACGATTTTTGCAATTGGGAGACGCAGTGCCACTCCCATTTACCGACTGAGCTACGATTTCCCGCTGTAGATCGGGGATTGCAAGCTACACACACTACACAAGATATCTTGTCGCAGACTGCGTCTATTTTCACTGCAGAATTGTAGACATCATTTGGGAGAATCATGGACTCAAACAAGGAGGCGATCTCTGTTGTCTGTGCATTATTTTGCACAGAAAAAAAGAAGAAAGAGAAGATCCATTTGGATGCGCAATTGGCTTAGTAGACGTGGCCAATACGGACTGATGATTTTACAGTCAGAGCTCGAGGTGAGGCAACACTGGAATGTAATATGAAATACATTGTATTACTCGTATGAGGCCATTACAAATTAAATAAACTGACAAATATTTTGTACTACGAGCGAGTGTGCACTTTTGAACAGACTAGAATACAATTTAATAGTAGGCTACTACAAGTTTGTCATAGGGTTAAAAATGCAACCACGTAATCTACATTCTCTCTATTTCTCACACACACAGACGCGCAACACTGCTCCTCGTATTTTGATTAAATTAGCAATACAAGCATACAGTAGGGGTTTGAAAGGGATATCGAATACAAGTGACTGTAGAAATTGATTACCACGAGAGCACACACTACTACACACAGTATCTGCTTCGACGTTAACAAGTTATAACAATTATTTACTTACCAGGTACCTGAAGTTCCAAAGCAATTTCCCTTCATCTTTGTTCCTTCAATGAGCGATCGTGACAGGAAATGTCACTTATGTCAAAGAGATGCAGGTGTTCCTGTCACATCTCCACCATCCTTTTCTCAATTTCGAGGATCCACACCTTGCTGGGCACAACCTTTCTCTTTGTCGCAATTATTGCTAGCTTGTCCTATTGGCTGCTGGCAGCATTCGTCAAGAAATCAGCCTGAAGCCCCTTACACATTTCACAAATTGCTTTGTCGGGGACTAAAGTTTTCTGACATGTTAGAAATGTGTTGGGATGTGTAAGAGTGTCGGGAGATCGTAAAAGCCATTAATGGGGCATCGTAGATCCTCTCACACTTATCGACCATTTTGTCCCAGATTTTAAGAAATTAGTCGTCGACTCCTCAGCTCGTCAGCAACCAGCAAAAACCGTACAGTGTAAGCTCGGCATTATTTCAGCCCCAGGATCCTTGCTAGGAGCGTGGTGTTATATTCACTGGGTACTTCCCTCATGACACCAATTGCCAATATTAAATAAAACAACATGGAGCTTAAATGCATAAAAAAGCACTCAAAGTGAATTGTGCTATTAAAACGTTAATAATTCTAAAATCCACAAGTACAAAAAAAATTACATTTCAAAAGGGCCTTTCATGGCAAGACTAACTTGCTTGATTTTTTTTGAGGATGCAACATCGATAATGGATAATTGCAAAGCATATGACATGGTTTATTTAGATTTCCAGAAAGCTTTTGACAAAGTCCCGCACAAAAGATTAATTCTCAAACTGAACGCAGTTGGGATTCAAGGAAACACATGTACATGGATTAGGGAGTGGTTAACATGTAGAAAACAGAAAGTACTGATTAGAGGAAAAACCTCAGAATGGAGTGTGGTAACCAGCGGTGTACCACAGGGATCAGTATTAGGTCCTCTGCTATTCCTAATCTACATTAATGATTTAGATTCTGGTATAGTAAGCAAACTTGTTAAATTTGCAGACGACACAAAAGTAGGAGGAGTGGCAAACACTGATGCAGCAGCAAAGGTCATTCAAAATGATCTAGACAAGATTCAGAACTGGGCAGACACATGGCAAATGACATTTAATAGAGAAAAGTGTAAGGTACTGCACACAGGAAATAAAAATGTACATTATAAATATCATATGGGAGATATTGAAATTGGAGAAGGAATCTATGAAAAAGACCTAGGAGTTTTTGTTGACTCAGAAATGTCTTCATCTAGACAATGTGGGGAAGCTATAAAAAAGGTTAACAAGATGCTCATATACATTGTGAAGTGTAGAATTTAAATCAAGGGAAGTAATGTTAAAACTGTACAATGCACTAGTAAGACCTCATCTTGAATATTGTGTTCAGTTCTGGTCACCTCGCTATAAAAAAGATATTGCTGCTCTAGAAAGAGTGCAAAGAAGAGCGACCAGAATTATTCCGGGCTTAAAAGGCATGTCATATGCAGACAGGCTAAAAGAATTGAATCTGTTCAGTCTTGAACAAAGAAGACTACGTGGCGACCTAATTCAAGCATTCAAAATTCTAAAAGGTATTGACAGTGTCGACCCAAGGGACTTTTTCAGCCTGAAAAAAGAAACAAGGACCAGGGGTCACAAATGGAGTTTAGAAAAAGGGGCATTCAGAACAGAAAATAGGAGACACTTTTTTACACAGAGAATTGTGAGGGTCTGGAATCAACTCCCCAGTAATGTTGTTGAAGCTGACACCCTGGGATCCTTCAAGAAGCTGCTTGATGAGATTTTGGGATCAATAAGATACTAACAACCAAACGAGCAAGATGGGCCGAATGGCCTCCTCTCGTTTGTAAACTTTCTTATGTTCTTATGTTCTAAATAATTACCATGAAAAAATGAATACGTCTTAATTGTTACTATTAAGAAAGCAACAAATACAAATAATAAAAAAAAAAATCTAAGAGAATGCTGTCAAATAAATATGAATATGACTTAATTATTATTAAGAAAGCAACAAATACAAATAATAATAATAATAATAATAATATAATAATAATAATAATAATAATAATAATAAAAATCTAAGAGAATGCTGTCAAATAAATATGTTTTTGATTGAGACTTAGAGGCTGTGACCAAATCTGAATCTTTAATGTGAGCAGAACTAGAATTAGAACTAGAATGTGCGTGAAAAAGTCTTGCACAAATATTCTTGAATATTCATATAAAATTCACCTCTGTTACTCGCAAAACAATAACCACATGTAAAAATTGCTAAAAACAAACAAACAAAAAAACACAACTGTAATCCATGACAGATGTAAATATCCAATCAATGACAATTCTATTGAAAATATATTGCTGCAATATGTATAACACAAGCATTCAGCAGTGGTGATAATGTGGAGTATTGTAATTTTCATTACCCTATTGTGGGTTACTGGAAGGCAGTGGTGGCTGGTGGGCAAAAAAAAAAAAAAAAAAGGGTTGGTAAAAAAGTCCCCAGCAGTAATAGAATCTTATTATTGTGTTCTGACTGACAACACCTTTTATATCTTCTTAACGTTTACCCCTATTTGGTTGTTAAATACACTTTCTCCACTAGCCAACAGAGAAAAGAAAACAGTAGCCATATGTTTAGAAATGCACTGTATACAACATTAATATAACAAGTCGAGTTCAAGACCACGTCACTTTGACATTCTGTAATATTATATATAAGTCACATGTAGACTTAATTTCATAAACTTAAATAAATGACCAACAAAATAATGATATACCGTTTTGTACATATGAAACGTATCTATTTAATAAAAAGGAAACAATTCAGCCAAAATTTATTTCCAGAGCTAGGTACATTACAATTCAAAGAAACCAACAAAAACAGTACTCTTAATTGTAATTTTGAAAAATGTATTACAATTTAAATGAATTGATCTATAATACATAATTAATAAAGCTTATTTATTTCTAAATTGATAAGCCTCCACTGCTGGAAGGAGTCTTGAATATATTTTCTATGACAGGTTATTTGGTTTTCTTGAGACCCAAGTGTTCAAGTTAAAACCAAACAACAACAAGACCAAACATTGGACTCACAGTCACATTTTTTTTTAAATTAAATGTTTCAGTGTAGGTGTTTGAAAAAGTCATGAGGAATTCTCTGTATGCCTGGTTTACTTGACTGCATTTATCACTCAACCCACGTATTTTAGCTTCCAACAATAATTCCTGTGCTGCAATCAGCTCTCATGGGGAGATCATTCAAGTCTTTCAAAGTTTTAAGTGCTTGAGGGACAAAAAAGAATAAAATAGTTTAGAAAAATGTTTGTGTGTTTTTCATTGATTGGAACTTTTAACTTCTGTCTTCCGCATGTGCAATGTGATGTTCTCATTGTTAGATGTTTCGCATGTGTAATGTGATGTTCTCATTGTTAGATGTTTCGCATGTGTAATGTGATGTTCTCATTGTTAGATCTTCCGCATGTGGAATTAAGTCTACATATGACTTATATATAATATTACAGAATGTCAAAGTGACGTGGTCTTGAACTCGACTTGGAAGCGACAGCGAGTGGGAGAAGTACAGCGTGGAAAAGTACAGAGCAGTTTCGAAGCAGAAAGGAGAAATTGCATCTTGAATTGCTTTAATCAGAAAACAGAGGACATTGGGGAAACACAGCCAGCCGTGTGTTTTTCTGATAACAAACAAGCTGAAACTCGGAGCAGCTGATTCAAATTCAGCGCCGTTTTGAGACACGGGCGAGGGGAGGAGCCGACAGCACAGCAGAACAACGCAGTTAAACGAGGCAGTCTTCCCAGCGACAGCGAGTGGGAGAAGTACAGCGTGGAAAAGTACAGAGCAGTTTCGAAGCAGTTTGAAAGCAGGTTGACGGCTGCAGAAGAAACTAAACTTCAAAAAAAAAAAAAACCCTCAACATGGTCTTCAAGCCAGTAATCTGTGACACCTGCTTGATGTGGGAAATCCGAGAAAACCCAGCGGAGCTAAACCAAGTGTGCGTAAAGTGCTGCGCGATCCAGGATTTGCATAAACTAGTAAGCATGCTAGAAATGGAGCTGGAAGAAGTGAGACAGCAACAGGATCTTGAGGAACTGGCACACCCACAATTCATGGAAGTCTGCATCACCCCTAACAGACTGAAAGCCACCAGGGAGATAGAAGGTCAGAACAGCTGGGTTCAGGTAGGCAGAAGCAGGGAAAAAAAGAAACTTCGTCAAACACCACCAGAAATCAAAACAACCAACAGATTTGAGTCACTTCAGAATTTTGATGAGCAGAACCAACAACAAGAGAATGAAAGGAACAACATCCAGGACCCTATTGACAGTGGTGACAAGACAGTAAAAAGAAGGGAGGTCATGATTGTTGGGGACTCCATATTGAGAAACACAGCAAGTTCAGTTTGCAGTTTGGACCCCCTTACTACAACAGTGTGCTGCCTTCCGGGAGCCTCGGTCAAGCACATCACTGAAAACGTGGACAGGCTCCTAGAACGAACAGGAGACGACCCGGTAGTAGTCGTCCACATCGGTACAAACAACATTGGAAGAGACAGACCAAAATCCCTGCAAAACAAATTCAGAGAGCTAGGAAGGAAATTAAAAGAGAAAACCAAAACTGTGGTATTTTCTGGTATACTACCCGCACCTTGCAAAGGACCATATGGACAGCTGGAAATAATAAATCAAAACCAATGGTTGAAGACGTGGTGCACACGAGAAGGCTTCACCTATCTTGATCATTGGACCACTTTCTACAACGAGGACTATCTGTATAGACGGGATGGACTGCATTTAAATAACAAGGGAACTAGTCTACTTGGAGAAAAGATCCTCGAGCAGGTTCGGAAGCATTTAAACTAGAAAGGAAGGGGGGAGAAATCAACAAAAAAACAGAAGGGAGACCGCATCAAAACAAGAACAACAACTCAGGTAAGACAACCATTAAATGTATTTATCTAAATGCTAGAAGTATCAGAAACAAAATTCTAGAACTTGAAGCTACTGCACTAACAGGTAACTATGATGTGATAGGTGTTACAGAAACGTGGTTATCTGAGAGTGATGGGGACGAATATAATATTTGTGGGTATACACTGTATAGGAAAGACAGGCAGGACAGAAGAGGAGGAGGGGTAGCGCTATACATAAGAAACAGTCTTGAAGCCCAGGTGTTAAACCTGGACAAAGAAAATAAAGCCGAATCAATATGGGTCAGAATAACAGACAAAAATTCAAAAGGCATAATAATAGGAGCATGCTATAGACCGCCAGATTCAGACGGTGAGCACAATAATCTGTTATACAATGACATTAGAAATGTGTGTAGCAAAGGAGAAGCCATACTAATGGGGGATTTCAACTTCCCCCAAATAAAATGGGAAAACCCGGTGGGTAGCACGAAGGATGAAATAGAAATGGTGGAAATGACAAATGACTGCTTCCTAACACAATTTGTGAAGGCACCCACTAGAGGGGAGGCATGCCTTGATTTAGTCTTTTCAAATAACGAAGATAGAATAACTAAAACAGAGGTCAGAGAACCACTGGCAAACTCAGACCACAACATGGTCTCATTTGAAGTGTTTTTTAAATCCTCAAAAGTAAAGACTAAAGCTAAGGTTTACAATTTTAGAAAAGCAAACTATGAAGGCATGAAACAGAGACTAACAGAAGTAGATTGGAGTAAAATAGAGAAAACACCCACAGAAGAAGGATGGTTGTTCTTCAAAAATGTAGTACTAGAGGCGCAAAACAATTATATCCCTAAAGTAGACAAATCTAAATGTAAAACTAAATTGCCAAAATGGTTTAATAGATCAATTAAAAAAAATATTCAGCGAAAAAAGGCACTTTACAGAGCATTAAAAAAGGACCAAAAAGAAAGTACACAGAAAGAGTACACAGAACTGCAAATGCAAGTCAAAAAGGAAGTTAGAAAGGCCAAGAGAGAAATAGAAATGAACATTGCTAAGGGAGCTAAAACCAATTCCAAAATGTTTTTCCAATATTACAACAGCAAGAGAACATTCAAAGAGGAGATTAAATGTTTAAGAGATACAAATGGCAAAATCATAGAGGAAGAAAAAAAAATAGCAAATATGTTAAATGATTACTTTTCACAAGTTTTTACAAAGGAAGATACTGACAACATGCCCCACATGTCATCCAGTTCCTATCCAGTTTTAAATAACTTTAGCATAACTGAGGCAGAAGTGTTAAAGGGACTAGGAGCTCTTAAAATAAACAAATCCCCTGGGCCGGATGAAATCCTCCCAGTAGTACTCAAAGAAATGAAAGAAGTAATTTACAAACCGCTAACCAAGATCATGCAGCAGTCTCTTGACACAGGGGTGGTACCGACAGACTGGAAAATTGCAAACGTAATACCGATCCACAAAAAGGGAAACAAAACTGAACCAGGTAACTACAGACCAGTAAGCCTGACTTCTATTATATGCAAACTTATGGAAACTATAATAAGATCCAAAATGGAAAATTACCTATATGGTAACAGGGTACTGGGAGACAGTCAACATGGTTTTAGGAAAGGGAGATCGTGCCTAACTAACTTGCTTGATTTTTTTGAGGATGCAACATCGATAATGGATAATTGCAAAGCATATGACATGGTTTATTTAGATTTCCAGAAAGCTTTTGACAAAGTCCCGCACAAAAGATTAATTCTCAAACTGAACGCAGTTGGGATTCAAGGAAACACATGTACATGGATTAGGGAGTGGTTAACATGTAGAAAACAGAAAGTACTGATTAGAGGAAAAACCTCAGAATGGAGTGTGGTAACCAGCGGTGTACCACAGGGATCAGTATTAGGTCCTCTGCTATTCCTAATCTACATTAATGATTTAGATTCTGGTATAGTAAGCAAACTTGTTAAATTTGCAGACGACACAAAAGTAGGAGGAGTGGCAAACACTGTTGCAGCAGCAAAGGTCATTCAAAATGATCTAGACAAGATTCAGAACTGGGCAGACACATGGCAAATGACATTTAATAGAGAAAAGTGTAAGGTACTGCACGCAGGAAATAAAAATGTACATTATAAATATCATATGGGAGATATTGAAATTGGAGAAGGAATCTATGAAAAAGACCTAGGAGTTTTTGTTGACTCAGAAATGTCTTCATCTAGGCAATGTGGGGAAGCTATAAAAAAGGCTAACAAGATGCTCGGATACATTGTGAAAAGTGTTGAATTTAAATCAAGGGAAGTAATGTTAAAACTGTACAATGCACTTGTAAGACCTCATCTTGAATATTGTGTGCAGTTCTGGTCACCTCGCTATAAAAAAGATATTGCTGCTCTAGAAAGAGTGCAAAGAAGAGCGACCAGAATTATTCCAGGCTTAAAAGGCATGTCATATGCAGACAGGCTAAAAGAATTGAATCTGTTCAGTCTTGAACAAAGAAGACTACGTGGCGACCTAATTCAAGCATTCAAAATTCTAAAAGGTATTGACAGTGTCGACCCAAGGGACTTTTTCAGCCTGAAAAAAGAAACAAGGACCAGGGGTCACAAATGGAGTTTAGAAAAAGGGGCATTCAGAACAGAAAATAGGAGACACTTTTTTACACAGAGAATTGTGAGGGTCTGGAATCAACTCCCCAGTAATGTTGTTGAAGCTGACACCCTGGGATCCTTCAAGAAGCTGCTTGATGAGATTTTGGGATCAATAAGCTACTAACAACCAAACGAGCAAGATGGGCCGAATGGCCTCCTCTCGTTTGTAAACTTTCTTATGTTCTTATGTTCTTATGCATGTGTAATGTGATGTTCTCATTGTTAGATCTTCCGCATGTGTAATGTGATGTTCTCATTGTTAGATCTTCCGCATGTGTAATGTGATGTTCTCATTGTTAGATGTTTCGCATGTGCAATGTGATGTTCTCATTGTTAGATCTTCCGCATGTGCAATGTGATGTTCTCATTGTTAGATGTTTCGCATGTGCAATGTGATGTTCTCATTGTTAGATGTTCCGCATGTGCAATGTGATGTTCTCATTGTTAGATGATGTTCGCATGTGCAATGTGATGTTCTCATTGTTAGATCTTCCGCATGTGCAATGTGATGTTCTCATTGTTAGATGTTTCGCATGTGCAATGTGATGTTCTCATTGTTAGATCTTCCGCATGTGTAATGTGATGTTCTCATTGTTAGATGTTTCGCATGTGTAATGTGATGTTCTCATTGTTAGATGTTTCGCATGTGTAATGTGATGTTCTCATTGTTAGATGTTCCGCATGTGCAATGTGATGTTCTCATTGTTAGATGTTCCGCATGTGTAATGTGATGTTCTCATTGTTAGATGTTTTGCATGTGTAATGTGATGTTCTCATTGTTAGATGTTCCGCATGTGTAATGTGATGTTCTCATTGTTAGATGTTCCGCATGTGTAATGTGATGTTCTCATTGTTAGATGTTTCGCATGTGTAATGTGATGTTCTCATTGTTAGATCTTCCGCATGTGTAATGTGATGTTCTCATTGTTAGATGTTTCGCATGTGTAATGTGATGTTCTCATTGTTAGATGTTTCGCATGTGCAATGTGATGTTCTCATGTGTAATGTGATGTTCTCATTGTTAGATCTTCCGCATGTGCAATGTGATGTTCTCATTGTTAGATCTTCCGCATGTGCAATGTGATGTTCTCATTGTTAGATGTTCCGCATGTGCAATGTGATGTTCTCATTGTTAGATCTTCCGCATGTGCAATGTGATGTTCTCATTGTTAGATGTTCCGCATGTGTAATGTGATGTTCTCATTGTTAGATGTTCCGCATGTGTAATGTGATGTTCTCATTGTTAGATGTTTCGCATGTGCAATGTGATGTTCTCATTGTTAGATGTTCCGCATGTGCAATGTGATGTTCTCATTGTTAGATCTTCCGCATGTGCAATGTGATGTTCTCATTGTTAGATGTTCCGCATGTGTAATGTGATGTTCTCATTGTTAGATCTTCCGCATGTGTAATGTGATGTTCTCATTGTTAGATGTTTCGCATGTGTAATGTGATGTTCTCATTGTTAGATGTTCCGCATGTGTAATGTGATGTTCTCATTGTTAGATGTTTCGCATGTGTAATGTGATGTTCTCATTGTTAGATCTTCCGCATGTGTAATGTGATGTTCTCATTGGTGGAGTTTCCATGTGTGTTTTTTTAGATCGAGTATTTTGCTCAAGAAAAATGTTTTTTGGGGTTTCCAGTTAATTTTACTTGAGTAAACCAGGCTTTTCACCGGACTTCATGCGAATGAAGGGGAAAGGTGGGGTTTGATATGTAAATTAGCTGCTTTTCAAGATTACCAGTGAAATTTTGTGAACATGTGGTTTCCATGCGCAGAGAACTGGTACACGAATGAATCTAAGCAGCTGTAATAAAGCAAAATACCTCATGCCTGGTTGGTTAATAATGTGTTTTACTGCTCTTGCCCACATTGTTTTTTTAAATGTCATTGGCGGGGTGGCATGTCATTAGTATTGAATCCGATTTCAACTCATTTATCTTAAGACTTTAACTGGGAGGTATAAAATAAAACTTACCAACACAGATATTGCAGCTCACCATGGCTGAACACCGGTGGATTGTAAAGCTGTGTGCCACTCATCTTTCACGTGTGCTCCCAAGGCTGTCTTGGGAACAGTGGATGTTTTCCTTTTGTTTCGGGAGCTTGAACCTCCAAACATTCTCTACCAGCAAATCCTTATGCCTTGTTATCTAATGCCAATGGCTAGCGAAAGGATGGTTTTGACACATACTTGTCTGTCTTGCTGGCCCTCTTTTGCGATTGTGTCATGATTTTTAAAGTGCTTCGGTGTGCTCAGCAAGATGATAGCAGAGCAATGGTTTAAGTTGTGTTAGTGCCATTCAAAAATAAAAACAATCTTATGGATTACCGTATTACTTCAATTTGGCACCGCCCTCGTATTGATGCCTCTTTATAATAGAGGCTGCCCCCTAATAAATGCTGCTATCAATAAAGCTAACAGTAAGGTATTTTTTTCTCCCCCTACTGAGAAAACATACAGTAAACAAATAAACGTGACTATGTACATGTAACGCCCCCAGAGACAGGAGCCTCAATCTAGCACGTACATTACAAACTAATGTAATATACTCACACACAGTAAGAACATTTTATTTATTGGTAGTACAGTTCTGAAAGAAAATGCAAGATAAACTACGTACAGAACAGCAGTCCTTCTGAAGTTCATACAGGTGGTTTTGTTGTTTTATTTTTAGTTCAATTGTAATTCCCGTACTCAATCCCGTACAAATAAAAACAATGTGCTTACTATCTATGAGAAGATTGAAAAATTTTGGTTTCTCTTGAAAAGAAATTACAAACAAGCAAGTTACAGTAAGAAAAAAATAAAGGAGTAGGACATATTGTAGTTTTTATAAAACTCAAACTTATATTATAAATCCACATGGTAATTTTTGTTGCAGAAAAGCATCTATGTCACACTCTTGGATTTAACTGCCACACCAGCATTGTCCCGCCCCTTAACAACCAATACACACTCCTGATTCCTTTTTATAGTACTGCTCTGACCTTCCAACTCCCACCTAATAGGCTCTCGGTAACAGTCACCCATAAATGTACTGTAGTCAAAGTAGGTTAGCCACACACTGCTACATACAGGTAGGCTACCGTATTACAGAAAATAAACAACTGTGATACTTTTGATTGTATTTATCACATTAAAATGGTAATGCTAATAGCTGATCTATATTTAAATTAGGAATTTTCTTTAACATGTTTGAGATGCCAATATAAAGAAAATCAAGACACCCGATGTTTAATTTTTAAACTGTTACTGTGTTATTATACTATTAACAGCTAGTACCGTGTAAGTGAATTGAAGAAAAAAAAAAGTACAAGATTTTCACTCTCAAATCTGGCAAATCTAATTACATGGAGAGTGTGAGAAACTAAAGCACTGATATAAATTTCGATGGACACCAAAATCCAAGCCAAACAACTGGAGAAAACACACACAAAAATAATAAAATCTATTCAGTCTTTTCTCAAATTGCCTACAGTGCAGTGTGGTGTAACTGATTACTGCACTATTCTACTGCAAGGGGGCGGGGCGGGACTGAACAATAATACAGTACCAGTAAGAAATGAAAGTTGTTGTATTGTTTATTGTTTTTTTCTGTCTGTGTTTTTACCGGTTATCTTCAGTGAATTATTTGAATAAATGTATTTGATGATAATAATAATTGATTTATTTTTATATAGCGCCTTTCACAGTGGACCCCCATCACAAAGCGCTTTATCCAAATGTTTTTATTTCTATGTGTCCAGCAAGATCTGCCAGGACTGTATTTAGACAGCACGGTGATCTGGTTGTGGATTTGTCGTTGGTTCCAGAGAAAGGAAGGGTGATTAACCTGTTGTGTTAAACGACATTCCTGACTACATTCTTCATTACACTATATAAATGCAATAAAAAAATAATATAAAACATTTGCTTTGAGAACCACTGGTAGTATATTGTTAGTTTTTTGTGTATTCAGTCATATGCTTTTTATTTCAGATAGAATACCTGGGTGTGGTTAAGATTAGTATCAATGCTCATCCTTTACAAACTGAAATAAATAATTCACTTCATTCACTTGACAACATCTAGTAAATCAACTGAAATTTGTGTTGTTTAATAAAATACTCAAGCTTACATCCTAACAACGTATTTTCATCAGTACCAAACATTTACCTATGGAAGCTTAATTTAGAGACCCTGTCATGGGGTTTTATAAATCTTATCTACAACATTTAATGTTGCTTATCATTTACTTTCTGGAAAGGAAAGTCTCAATACAGAATAACACATTCAATGGTGTGGATAGGCATGCTGCGATAATTATAATGATGTGTTTTTATGTTTGGTTTTTTTACCACTGTAAAAAATACAACATGTTGGTACTTGCACTAAGATAGCGGCAGTTGGATTTCCAGACCTTGTGACAGCACATCCATCAGATAACTGTTCATCTTAAACTACGTACGTGACAATAGTTTCCTCCCCAGGGTGCTTTTCTGAAATTCAGTTCTGATAACCAGTTACTGCAGCTACATAAACAACAGCACAGACCCAGGCCTCTGTGGCTTTCTTTTATGACATCTCACCCTCAATAAGACAACTGTTTACATTGTAATCTCTTCATAAATAACATGCTATACATTGAAGAATATGAGCAAACACATTTTCCACCTACCAAGACCTTTAAGATCAAAAATACATTTCTCATTATTTTCTACAGAGCCTACAAGGCTCCCTATTTTTACCCTTTTGTCTCCTTATTTTAATTATTTAGAACTAAACTATATATATATATATATATATATATATATATATATATATATATATATATATATATATATATATATATATATATATATATATATATTCTTCATAACCTTTATGATATGTTACTTAGAATGCACTGAAACCTGAAGCAATTCACTGTATAGTAATCATCATTATCTTCCTCAAGGTACTGATTGCACACCCAGTTGCTACCGAGGGATTGTATTGGTGCCAGACATGCCTCAATGGCTGAAAGGGGTCCAATGAAAATGCCGTTGTCAGGTATAGACCTCTAATTTACCCGTCGTGTCTTGAGTTGTTGGGTAAATTGAAGTTTTAATCACGCTTGTGTTGTTATAATCTGTACAGATGACATGACAATAAGAGAAACCCTGCTTGAAAAATTGCACTACCTCCTACAGTTATGGTATGTTTTGCTACATTAGCTTCTTCTGACACAGTCTCCTCACAGTATAATTTACTTCACTCCAAATCCAAGTTTGGAGGAGCAAAACAGAGTTACATACAAGTCCACCATTCTTGTCATTATTAGGTGAATATAAGCCACACCACACATATAATTTTTTTAACATTGTGGAATGCTCCTTGCCTGCTGTTCAACAAGATTGTTAGTGCACAGAAAACAGACACTTCACCAAAAAGGACCAAACATGAACATTGCAGTGTATGAAGGGCCTCATTCCCACTAGATATCATGTACAATCCAGGCCTCTCTCTCACTATTGAATAATGTCTGATACGACTTGAGTTTTCAGCAGGTGCACTTGTAACAGTTTCTTGTGTACAATGAACTATATGCAACATTAGTTGAAATTTGCAAGTTAAAAAATGTGCAATTTTTCGCAAAACACCACAACTCATTAATAGTTTATCTTTTTAATGAAAATACACGTAAAATAATGGTATTTCATTGCTGTGGCAATTTATCTTCAAATGTAATAATATAGGAAAGTAAGAACTGAACTGTAAGTTTGTGTGTGTGTTTGAAAATTGGACAAAAATTTGACAAAAAATACATACATAACATAAATATGTAAATTGGTCATGGCTGATTCTGTACACGATAATTAAAAACTAAATGGTTATCAGCTGCAGCATGCATAAGACCAGCTTTATAAAGACCAGTTTTATTTAATTTCAAGTTAGGAAATTATTTTTGTAAAAGAGAGAAAAGAACAACTATAAATAAGCACTGGTTGTATATAAAAAATTCCAATGATGGATTTATTTTTTAATCATAATTTGACATAAGTAGAGACTCTGCTCACATATATTCTATTTTGTTTAGAAGATAGTGAAGATTGATATACAGCACATTGCTTCAGAGTTTAAGTATATTCTGCGTAATGTTATAAGAAGGTAGTTCTTCAGGATTTTGGCATAGCATAGATGCCTGTAATGATAAATACAAATATGGTGATTTTAAAACTATTAATTTAAACAACATAATCATCCCACTTCAATTCTGCCTCCAGTGCTAGTATCAAAAACCCTTGACCTTGCCAGCATCAATCATTTGATTACTCTATTCTACTGATTGTGGCAAAAAATGAAAATAAACTGCATTGGCTGGCATGTGAAAAAATAAAATAAGTATAGAACAGAATGGAATACAATATCTATAAAAAAAAATAAACATGCTATACAGATCAACACAAAGATCGAAGCAGTGAAAATAATTCAAATTTTGCAGAATAAAGAAATCAATAAATACAACATTCAAAAAGGGTAATTGTACCACATACCCTTTGAAACACCAAAGGGTTGTGCATATCCCCGAGACAGGATATATTCGACACTACAAGGTATAAGAAGCTATGCTATTCCAGGAGGGTGTCGAGAAACATTTCACGAATTATCACACATACAGTATGGTTATGGGTTGACAGCTTTTAATTGAGTATATCTAAGACTTTAAAATCAATTCTGTCATTTTTAACTGCCATTTTAAATGGCTAAATAACCTAGCAGGACTTATGCAGAAGTGTTTTTTTCAAACTGCTCTCTCCCACTTGACTTTCTTTGAAATGTTGGAAACAGATATGAAACGGAGCATGTTCCAGGAATCTGTAGTGCTGCATATAAAACTATATTGAAAAGGGAGGAATCACAACATAAGATCATGTGGCTAATGCTAATAACCAAATACATGTGTCAAGTATAAATGTGAAATAGTTAATCTAATCCCTTTCAACTCTGGACCTGTTTTAGAGAAGGAAGTCATCCTAATATGAATCATTTGTGGAATAACTTGGAAGATTTTGGCTAATTCAGCACTAGCAGGGTGCTGAACATAATTCAGATGCACATTTCGGTAGGCTAAATCCCAGACATACTCTGCCTGTGTCGTGCATGAGAAATGTGTCTGTCTATTACTAAGTGTATTAAGTTTAGTGTAAACATCTATAAGAGTAAAAACAGAAAACCAAATCGCTTCAGATAAAGATAACTAATAAGTTTAAATGAATTTACAGTTTCAAAACTGTTGTAAAGAATTCCCTTGTTTGCTTACAGCATGGTTATAGTGTTCAATTGTTTACAAGAGACAATTCTGCACACGCAAATAAATACCATTTGCAATAATAACACTATTTTGTATGTTTTTTTTTTTTTCTGATATAACATGCAAATGAGCCAGATATCAATATGCGCAAACATTGATTCTACAATATACAAAGAAAAACATGACATCCATCAGTGGCTTTTCTTAGGAACGTGTGTGTGGCTCTTCCCTTCTGGACAAGGGAAAACTGTATGTTTTTTTTCTTATTAATAGTTCCTTTAGAATCCAGTAGGTGGCATTCATAGATTGCAAACACGATAACCCCTCCTATCCTAATCAAGTATGATGCCTGTTGTTTTATAAGAATGCAACGTGTCCTATAACCTATTGTTCTCGTTGTAAAGGGAAAAAAAAACAAATCACTGCAATGCATATTAAAACAACAGCAACGCCAGCATGTCTGCAACATTTAAAAAACGACATTCTTGACAACCCTTTCCACCCAGACTCAAAACCTTTATCACCTGGTTTGTCACATTAGAGAATGCAGCATAAAACCTCCACATGGACAGATTGCCTGAATAATTGTTCAAATTAGACAGTAAATAAAAGCTGTTTAGACAGTAAAGATCATTCTACGACTCTCCTTGTTGTTATGCTGAGGGCAGATTAAATGTTTAAGGCAATGTGAAGGCTTTTATACTCTACAAAGAGACATTTTATAAGATATGAAATAGCTCAGAATGGTTATAAATGCAAATGGAACATAAAGTCAATTAGTTTGCCTTCCTAACAGTTCCAGGAATGTTAATGTCTTATACAATTTTTGTTTTGTTTTAAATGTGTTAATTAAAAATAATAACAGATAGTGTGAATCCTGGAATGGTCAATGACCCTTAACATATTGTATTTTAAAATGCAGTTGGATGTTAAGTGGGGTTTTTTTGGGGGGTATATGGGGAATGCAACTCTAAACTACCTTTTAACAGTGCATATAAAATTCAGACACAGTGATTGCACTACAGAGTTACAATCACTTGGCTTGGAAGCTGTTCAGTATTTCTCAATAGGAAAACCAGTCAGGATCATTCTGGGGTTATGGCTGAACAGCTGACACACACTTTCTCAACAACCTATGGTAGCCAACGCCTTATTTAAAATGTATACATATTTTTGACCTAAGGAAACTGTACTGCTATTTTCAGCCCTAATCCATTCGGTATCTATTACATAATTATCATCAACCTTGGAGTTTTACAACCTGAGTGATAAATGGTGCCCTCCAATACAGTATGTGAAGATTTGTTTGGTATTTCATGTGTGTTGGGTAGCCATTTATAAAAATAAAAAAAAACAGTCATCTCATTCTTTTTTTGTATGTTGTTCTTTGGTAATAAGGCCACAGGGGTTTTATTGATAACTGTAATTTAAAATAAGAAAATACAGTCAAAATGAGAAAATGTGCATGCTCCTGATGCCTGGGTATCTAAATTAATTTTCAAATGATAAAACTGCCCTCAGTGAAACTCAAATCAACATAGAAATTACTTTCTGTACAATATTCCTTCTATAAGCAAGAACCGTTTTAAATCCTGCAGACTGTACTACGAGGTGAAGGAAGACTAGATACTCACACTGGTAATATTCTGAAGGTTTCACACGTATACTTTTGTAATTTGAGAATGTGTGTAACAACTAAGGCTCAGCTTGAAAACTACCACAGCTGGTAAACATATAGGGGCCGATGTAGGATAGCTGCAAGTGATTTGCCGCTGAAACACCATTAATGCTGCCAAAAATTGTGTTTAGCTGGCGTGAAGTGGGACTTTAGTAATCACTAAAAATGCGGAGTATGTAAAGAATGATTTTCACCTGCCATTCTGCACCCGCTTTCAAAGTAGCACTTTGCCATCATTTATCCATTTTTCTTTTAGACCTAAGCCCTCCCTATCAGGATGGCGCTCGGCCAATTGTGCGCCACCCCTTACGAACCCCCAGTCACGGTCGGTAATGCCTGGATTTGAACCTGTGATCTCCAGGCTATAGGGCGCATCCTGCACTCCAAAACTCCCTTACAGCGCCTACTGGTCTCTGAGCTTAACTCACCTCACATCTTGGCTGTAATTGTGGCCGCTAAATACTAGAGCGATGCACAGGCTGTGTTCATTGCGACCCTCATTAACAAGATATTTGTGCATGTTGAACAATTTCATTGCTCTTAAGCTTGCATAGGCCACAGAGAAAAATAACTGCCTGGCCACTTGCCAATTTGGATTTTGCAGCCACAATTATGTCCACTGCGTCCATGTTTACATCAGCCCCATAAAGTAAAAAAAAGTAAATAAAGCACCAAACCCATCAAATGTTAATAATATTCTTATTTTAAAGTGTAGTTAATAGTATGAAAATAGTCCATTCATTATTGGTACTTATACTGCACAATGAGTCATAAAACACTTAAAATAACAGTTTGTAATAGGATGCTCAGCTGAGGTAAACTGTTTGAGTCCACAAGTGGTGATAGTTTGCAGCTTATTGTTGCAACTATGTGCTGCAACACTAATTTTCACAATACATTAAACATCGGTATGTCCAGAGTGTGCAGTTCTATCACCCAGTAACCTGACATGCCTTGCATTAGAATATTTTCTGTGCCAGTGTTCCTTTGTTCCATCCAGATTGAGATGTTACCTTTGCTCCCGTTGTATTTAATTGTTAAGTGTAAAATTGCTATATTGCCAAATATAGCTTGTTTCATATTAGTGCTAATCATGTCTATGAAAGAAAAGTTTAAGAAAGTTAACAAAAATCATAATTAAATTAAAGGAGAAAAATGTTTTCATATATTTATTTATATCTTTCCTTACAGTGAACTCATAAAGTTAAAAAAGGGGAAATACAGGCCTGTCATAAAATCCAGTAAAAGAAAACGACTGCCTCCACCCTGCAGTTCTTTAAACTCCCTTTAATAGAAGCAACCACTCGCTTATCAGCTAAAGTGACACAATTCTAGTTCTGCGAGACTTATATATTAATTTCTGAATAAAGTTTTACTCCAATGATTAATCACGCTGCTAGACACACTTGTGTAAAAGGTTTTGTGTATATTACAAAAAGATTCGTTTTTTTTTTCCTTCAATGTATCTGGGTCCTATAGAAATGTTTTCTTTCAGTCTTAATATCACAAAATGATGCATGCTCTTCTCACATGACTTAAAAATCAAAACAGGGCTTTAAATCCCAGATTTTCTCTGTTGGAGATGATAACAACACAGGATGATTCCTTAAAAATCACATTACATATACAGTACAAGAGTCTAAATCCTCTGAGGAGAAATGCTCCATTAACATAACTCCTTTGAAAACCGAGTCTTTTATAAAATAGTTGAGAGACAGTAAACGCTGAAGACAACAGACACATCCCACAAAAAGCACAAAGACATGGCCTCAGGGATTTCATATAGATATACAGCAGTGCCTTTAAAAAGTCTTACAATTACAGTGCCCAAATGCCTTATTCACGTAGAACTTTTAAGTTGTTTGTCAAATTGTTTGAAATGGCTCAAGAGTGTGGAACTTTCCAATTCACATCACCTCAAGGCCACTTTTAAGAACTTGACCTAAGAACGAAAGGGAGACATGAGTTTGGAGCTCTCTTCCACAATGCCGGGCTGTCACAGACAATGCATCATAGAAGCGAGAAAGAAACATAGCTCTATTTACAAGAATAGTAAAATAAACCCTAAGTAAGCAACTAGCAAGTACAAACTGGTATTGGTCGCAGAATGGAAAGGAAAAGCACCATAAGCAAAACACAAATAGTAAAGAAAATAACTAAAAGGGGAAAGAGGCCATTTTGAGATGGTCTTGTGTGACATTAGTATATTATTTGTATAACACGTTACTATTGTGTGAAAGCAGCCAACCTCAGTTTGGTGTTGGTAAAGCACAGTCTTAACCACTGTGAATCCATCCTGTAGAAAATTAATCCACAAGAACAGCCAGAAAGGTCTCCAAATGTATAATATATAGACTTGGTCCTGATTTCATTTGTTCCCATGTGCCAGGGTTTAAACATTTCTTGAGAAACAGTTACAAAGCACACATTGTGAGCTTCTTACAGGGAAGGTCTGCATTTACCGATATGAGATTGTCCAAAAAAGAAAGATTCACTGTTACTGTCCAACACAGCGCCAGCAGTCATCAGGAGAGCTTCTGAGCTCAGATGTGAAGCCTTTGAGCTTGCTTGTGGCAATGTGGACTGTTGGTTACGGGTCAAACCTGGGGATTATAAATACTGAGTGATACACGCCACTGTATCTCTCCAGCATTATTAATTATAGTTGTTTTCCGTCAGGCTCTGGACATTGTTCATTCAATAAACACCCTTGCACCTGTAAATGGTTGTCTGTCTGTTCATTCTACCCTGCAGCATTGCCTTCACCTGCACTCATCACTTTGCCACAGAGCTCCTCAGTCCTGACCTGAACACCCCCAGTCAACCAAGCAGAGGAAGACAGTTGTGCTGAATTGTGTGGTTGTTTGTTGAGACCCATAGGGGCAGGTTTGTAAATGATAACTCCAGTGTTAATGAACAAATCGCTATGTAACATTGATTTGGGCCTTTTCAAGTTATGCCTATTTTGTTATTAAATAATTGTGCTAATATGATTTCCGAAATTATGTTGATTTTTGCACTTAGAAAAGGAGGGTTTTAATTTACAAAAAAATATATAACTCACCTTGAAATGGTATTTCTGTTTTGTGTTAAAAAAAAAAATGGAATAAACAAACTACCATGATGGCTTCGCTGGGAGTGTCAGCAGTTGCAGTTGTTTCAAATGTAATTTCAGAGCTTGAGTGCGAGCCTGAGGTTGACAGACCCCGGCTGCGACATCAACAATACAGAGAGAAGGTGTATCGGACCAGGGTTAATATCTTAGATTTACCTGGTGATGTTCTAAAAACTCAATTGCATCTGGATAGGGCAGCTATTGTCGACCTCTGTCAGACTTTGGGAGGACCTTGAATTGCGTATGAAAAGCAGCCGTGCCGTGCCGCAGCATATGAAGTTGTTGGCAACATTGTCCCTATATGTCTCTGGGTCATTTCAAAGGGTCACGGGTGACTCGATAAAGAGGGTTCATGATTATATCAGTCTCCCACTTAATCAGGAGCAGCTACAAAATATTAAAAGGGAGTTTTATGACATTGCTGGATTTCCCAGAGTAATGGGAGTCATCGATTGCACACATGTTGCACTCCAATCACACAGCACCATGCATATACATATGTGAAGAGGAAGGGATTCCATTCACTAAGTGTGCAGATGATTTGTCATGCATCCTATAACATCTGGAACGTATGTGCAGATTTTCCTGGCTCCTGTCATGACTTACATTTTGACACAATCCGCTGTGTTTAATCATTTCAGAGACACAATACACCAGATGGCATATTAGTAGGTCAGTATTGTAAGACTACCTAGATAATTCAGTATTTGTAGTTATGAAAATATTTTAGCCTCTTCTATACTTGTGGTTATGAATGAGGTTTATTTTCTTGTTTTAACCATTTGTAACCTTACGGAGCGTTTATTGTATTGCTAAAATGACAATGATTTCCATTACATGAGAGTAGATGTTAAACTTCATGCTGATTTGAACTCGGCACTCGCCAAGATAAGCACCAACTAAGACGTAGCTTTACAGTAAACTAATGTGATCCATCTGCATTTCCATCCATTTGCGTTGCTTTCCATCTGCTGATGTTGCTATCCTTCAGTTGGTGTTGATTGCTGAAGTGTAATGATGGCTCCAGGGATCAGCCTATTTTGCCTCCCCAGCGCATCAGCACGCACAAAGGCTGTGATGCTGGCTCCGGGAATCAACCCAGTGTGGTCTCCCCAGTGCATCCGCATGACAAACCTCTGGATTGAGCTAAGTAGGGTACATCTCTGAGGTCTGGGGTCTACTCTTATTTGCAAACATTGTAATGTTATGACCAAGAAAGTCTGAACTCTAGATATGTACATTATATGACAGCTTACCTCTGCTGTAGATTTCATTTGAATCATACAAATAAAAACCTAAGAGTAAATAACGAAATCTTCGCATAGAAAACGGCACACTGGATATTACAATAAAGTTTCCTGGAGAGATTGTGGATTTACAATGTGTCCTTGGCTTTTAACACAAGTATCTAATCCATAAACAAAAAAAGAACAGGCGTACAATAGGAGATCCAATAGGAATGTGATTGAGCGGACCTTTGGTTTACTAAAAATGAGATTTCAGTGCCTCGACAAATCCGGGGTTGTGCCTCAATATGACCCCAAACTGCGGCTAGGATCTTCATTGTATCCTGCACAACATACCTATACATCCAAGACTGCTGGCTGACCAAGAAATGTTCGAGGCACTATAGCAAGGGGAGAAGGAAGAAGCGCCTCATCTTGAACTACTGCAGCCTCCTCAGATATTCCTCCTGGAGAGGCCGCCAGGGCCAGGGCTATCAGGCACCAGATCATTGATGTATGTATACATGTATAATAACTAAGAACTATAAACACAAATGGCACTTGAAATGTATTTATTTATAGCCTACAATTGTACATACTAAAATGCATGCAAAAGTAGATGTCCACATAAGAAAATAAATTCCAACGAGCCTACACAGATGGCTAACCAACCGGTCCAATAAGTAAATAAATAGTCATACATTCCCTATTAAAAATGCTGTATGTCTCCCCTCTACTTGCATGCTTGCCATTGCAACACAGAGGACAGACACAGTCAGATAATGGGGAAATGGGGGATGTCTGCACACCTTCAGCAGGTGATAACAGCAAATCACTGTCTTAATCTCATTAGCATGCATGCTGATTAACGAGTTCCCCTTATCAAGTCGTTGAGACAGGGTGATGTATGTAACCTGTGACAATTAAGCTTTTTACCGAGAAATGCGTTTATTAACGACCTCATAGACTCAATTTCAAAGCATTAATGGAAATAAAGCTGTCAATACTATACCACGAGTTTGATACAATAACACTGATGTTTGAACCCCCTCCCTTAAAGTAATTTAACTTGTGGCATGAGCTGAATCTGAAACCAAGACTAGAAACGATATGAAACGAATGAAAGTTTTTGTGAATGCTTTCTGGGTGGAGTAGAGAACAATACAACATCACCCAAACTATTTTACATCAACTAAAATCAAACTGCATTTTTAATACATGGGTTTAATTGCTATACAAGTGCAGTTTTCGAAATAATAAGGCAGATAATTATTGCCTGCAAAGGAGCCATCGTTTAGGACTTTAAATATATATTTGATATGGGTCAGCCTGAATAGAAAAATGTCAATCATAGCCCTGTTGTTTTTCAAATCTCTTGCTAAACTATTTAACTCATTTCTATAAGATAGTTCTATTAATTGCTTAAAGGACTGTAGAGGTATAGCCTGCAATTAGTACATGTGGCAATGAGATCCTTTCAAATCCAATTATAAAAAAATTCTTCCTGTAATATCTCCTGCTATTAAAAGGTTTGTTAGTAATATCAAAGAGGAAAAATCACATTCTTAAACTTAAAGAGCCAGTATCACGTCCATATAAGAAGCATGTGGTGTTGATGTGCTGTTTCTTATCTTCCCAGATAACTTTCAGTACTTTTTCGCACTATGAAAAGTTTGGTGGTATGTTTATAGTTTGCCCGCAGTCCTGGAATTAGCATCTTCATTCTTTCCGGTCAGGTAGTAGAGGGTGCACCACAGTAAAAGTCAGTAGATACACCCCTTATTCTCACTAGAACTACCGAGCGTACATACATACCTGGGACTACCGCAGCGGTCTTGTTTACGTTATATTAAAATGCGTATAAAAGTACTGCAGCATTGCACGCTATGAAACCGTTCTGTGTTAAATGCAGTCAAAACAGCTTGTTTATTTTAAACATACCAAACAGTGCTTACCTTTAATTCTGATTTCCTCACTTGTATTTTCCCATAATTTCTTTGTAAATCAGACGTTTTGATGTTATTGTTTGTTTTCCTTCAGGATATTGTCTGCTGCTTGTTACACGTGAGGGAAACCTGTGACAACAGGAGCGCTGACACGAGACTTGGGGGGTGTTGCTGGAAGGGGACTTATGACTGCAAGCAGAGTGGTTTTAGCAATGACTTTTGACATGCAGCAGGAGCTTACAACACTGTGAAGAAATAATGAATGGTGCTGGAGATGTGTTTGGCTGTTTTATACAAGCGCTTTCTGTTTACCCTTTTATTTTGTACCTGAGTTCGACTCTGTTAGCCATTCAGCGGTAATTTCCGTCTCCAGTCTTGCAATAGCTGGTTTGGCACACTGTTATTAGGTAATTATTTTTATTTATTTATTTTTTCAAATCACATAAATCACACCTGAAAGTGTCTCCTGTAGCTATTTAAAACAAGCGCAAAGCTCTCAAGTTCAGCACTAAGCTAAGCCCATTGTTTTTACTGACAGTCAAAATGACAGCTGCGGTAGTTCTAGGTATAACATATTGTATCTCCATAAGTTTTGGCAACCCTGGGTCTACTGTTTGTTTGAGGTGTTTAATATATATTTAGGAAAAGTCAAAAAAGCACAGGTGCATAGCTGCCAAATTAGTGGAGAAAAATGCATTTAAAAAACGTCATGTGCCAAAAAGACTGCTCCCATAGTTCTAGTGTTAAGGGGGCTGTGGTTGCTTTTTTATTCATACAGTGCACAGGGGAGTAAAGAATTTAAAAGTCAAGCCCTGGTTATGTTTCTCAGTGTATATGTTTATACTAGTCTTGGGCCTATCAAGTTCCTATCTGATAAAATGTGTTTATCAATCAAACATAATAGTGCACCATATATCACAGCAGACAATTTGAATGGGAAATGGTAAACAGAGCTTCTGTTTTTTTAGTAGTTAAACTCCTTCATGCCTGTGATGAGTCAAAGGGATTTCGGTCTGTGATTCAGCCTCCCGACAGTAGATGGCATCAAACCAACTCGGGACTTCCCTTACCAAGATCTTGTGACCATGGCAAAAGTCATCTTTTTGAGGGGCGGCACCTTGGTGAGGGGCGGAAGTACGAGTATGTAAATTCCCGCCACTGGAGTCAAGTGAAGGATAAGGACACTTGTCAGTTGGGGATTGGTGTTCCACTGACTACAGAAGCGGGACATTACATACTAAAGGGAACGTACTACTGTGTTCGGGGTTGGTCCGAAAGTAAAATAGGAGGAGTAACGGGTGGAGGGAGAGACTAGTTTGGTGCAGCGGGATTTTTTAAAAAAAAAACACTAACATTTCTTTTGTCTTTTTTTGTTTATGTATGGTTCGCCACGAAGACGATTAAAGACGAGTTATCACGGTCTGTTTTGGATTTCTCCCCTGCACTCCTTCCCTCACACCATTTTGTTTTCTTTTGTTATTTAATTATTTTGTTGTGTATAGATAATAAAAATAAATTATTTTATTTCTGTACACATACATTACTGTCTGGACATTCCATTTAATACACTCTCGCCTCACAATGCCCTTCATCTAGCAAGCATCAAGACACGGCAGGCCCCATTCCCCAAACTGGTTCCATGAAGCCTGTTTAACTTTGTTTACTCTGCATCTACATATTTGTCAATTGGAGCAAATGCTCTTTACACTATCTACTATACAGATTATAATAAACAACAGCAGAGTTTCTGAGTTTGCGAGTGGAAAATTTCCAAGGAGGAAAGTACATGCCTTATTCTTATTGGATTAAATGTCTCAGGTGTCAATGATGCAGAGGAGACACATCATCTAGTGAGTTTAATGGTGTGTGAATCAGGCTTTAACCACTCCATATTTGGGCAGTTTGAGCTCTGTACCTTTGTACCTTGCTATTAGGATCAAAAAATAAATTAAACAATACAAAGTTAGATGTTGAAATGAGAAATCTGGGTGTAATATTTGATCCATATCTCTCATTTGAACCTTATATTAGAAAGATAACCAAAGTATATTTTTTTCATTTAAAAAATATTGCTAAGCTAAGGTACAAGATGTAGAGAGGTTGATGCATGCTTTTATAACATCCAGACTAGATTACTGCAATGCTCTGTTCTCTGGTATTCCCAGATCAATCTTATCTCGACTGCAGCTTGTGCAGAACGCTGCTGCCAGCGTCTTAACAAGAAGTATGAGATATGATCACATTACCCGGTACTGGCAGCCCTGTAAAGTTCAGGGTTGATTTTAAGGTTATGCTTATTACATACAAAGCATTAAATGGTTTAGCTCCCTCGTATTTAAATGATATTTTAATCCCATACACACCTATACTATATGACCACTGCGATCCCAGGACGCAGGACTGCTTACTATCCCTAAGATTTTTAAAAAGAACACAGGAGGTAGAGCATTTGGCTTTAGGGCTTCCGAATTATGGAATCAACTGCCAGTTTCTGTAAGGGAGGCACCAACTGTAGCTGTTTATAAAACGTGATTGAAGACATTTTTATAATCTGTCGCTCATATTTTAAATGTTATTACCTTGTATTGTACTGCATTTTACCTGTATAGTTTTGCATTTTATATTTGTTGTTGATTGTTTTTATGCTCACCAAACAATTTCTGTTTTGTTCTCTTGTGAAGCGCCCTGTGACAATTTATTGTGAAGGGCGCTATATTAAATAAAGATTGATTGATTGATTGATTGATTGATTGATTGATCATTAAAGAACACTTGGTTATCATCCTAGGACCTGTTTCACAAGCCCTTAAGCATTTAGCAGTGGCTAGCTTTACAGCAAACGGGAGTCCACGATTCTGAATAAATACAATAATAATAATAAAGAAACAAATGGACCAGCATTGAATTTTTAAAAAAATAATAAAAGTTGGAAAAATGAGAGAAGCAACCGGAAATCCATAGCAGATTTTTTAAACAATTGCAAGACAGAAAATCAATGATTTGTATTGGTTCCACTATGTTTGAAATGTGTGTTTACACCTTAAGGGTTTGAGTTAATACACATTTGTATTGCCACAGTTCCCACATATTGACCAGGGGTTGACCTTTATGTAGGGGTATGACAGAGATCGAATGATTCTTGGTGTTAGATCTCCCTCCCGACCTGTGAGGGCACTGTGTAAAAGGAAAGGAGTACCCTTAACTAAATGGCATGACAAATTATTCCTTAGGTGGAAGTCGGTCATTTAGAAAGGGGGCTGAGCTACAGCACCCAGGCTCAATGATTCGGACAGGAGAAGGAGTGGCATCTGAGGATTGGAGGAGCGGATGTGCTTGTTAACATAGGGGTCATGAGCGCGGGTATAAATAGGGCATAGTGAAAGTGATCTTTTCCTTTGTAAACGGTTAGAATACAACCTAGAAGGATACCCGGCAAATTAGTGAAACCTGAGTGTTTGTTAAGTCTGTCTTTTAACACTGTTTGTCTTCATTGTCTGTTTCAAGCTTACTAAACACGATCTGGAGCTGCAGCCGCAGGCCAGCATCAAACCTAAACACCAGCACTTCACTTTCACTAGGAACTTTTCACCACGAGCACTTAAATCACACACCATAGGAACTGTGTCTGTGTTTGTGTTTTGTGTGGGTGAGAAAAGACAGGACTTTTGGTTGCTGGTCAAACACGTAGGATTTACAAAACAGAAGTGATACATGCTGCTGTATCACTACCATCTGTATTGTTATTTACAGGTTTTTCCCTAAGGCTCTGGACATTATAATTATTAATAAACACCCTTGCACCTATGAATCATTGTCTGTGTGATTAATCCACTCTGCACTGCACTCACCTGCACGTACTCACCACTTTTCCACAAGGGGATATAAAAATACACTACAGGAGTACAGTAAGTCATCAAGAAGTGTATGTGTTATTACTTGTCCTGAGTGCTTTTTAAAAAAAATGTATTTATTATTTTGGTTGATAATAAGAGTATGTTGTTATTCCCTTTTAGTTATCTAGAATAATAATAATTAGAAAACGACTGAGTGCGAACAGCCAATCAGCTTTCAGATCTAGCAGAATTCTAGTTTGCATAGATGCCCGCTGGAACGTTGAAGTGATTAACTGTGAATTCAATTTTAAATCAATCCATGCATAAAGACATTCTAATCTACAACTAATCTGATAACATAAAAAACTACTTAAACATACATTCTGATGCTGGTCTTGAGAGAAGCGAAATCATATGTCTGTGACAGGACACCATAGTGAAGGCCCAATTCGCAGCTACTGGAGAGCAAGTCATTAGTAAAGACACAATTGGTCAACAATTCTGTCATCAGCTGGATCCAAACAACACCCTCACTCAAAGCCAGCCAGTCAAACTGCCAACCCTGTTTCAGTTCATTCCGCACAAGCCAAACCTTCCAGCTTGAATGACACCCCGCCTCCAACAGCAAGTTTCGAGTCCAACTCTATGTTACACATAAGTACATAAGAACATAAGAAAGTTTACAAACGAGAGGAGGCCATTCAGACCATCTTGCTCGTTTGGTTGTTAGTAGCTTATTGATCCCAGAATCTTATCAAGCAGCTTCTTGAAGGATCCCAGGGTGTCAGCTTCAACAACATTACTGGGGAGTTGATTCCAGAACCTCACGATTCTCTGTGTAAAATAGTGCCTCCTATTTTCTGTTCTGAATGCCCCTTTGTCTAATCTCCATTTGTGACCCCTGGTCCTTGTTTTTTTTTTCAGGTCGAAAAAGTCCCTTGGGTCGACAATGTTAATGCCTTTTAGAATTTTGAATGCTTGAATCAGATTGCTTAGTATTCTTATCTCTTCAAGACTGAATAGATTCAATTCTTTTAGCCTGTCTGCATGTCACATGCCTTTTAAACGTGGAATAATTCTGGTCGCTCGTCGTTGCACACTTTCTAGAGTAGCAATATCCTTTTTGTTGAGAGGTGACCAGAACTAAACAAAATATTCAAGATGAGATCTTACTAATGCATTGTACAGTTTTAACATTACTTCCCTGGATTTAAAATCAATACTTTTCACAATGTATTTGAGCATCTTGTTGGCCTTTTTTATAGCTTCCCCACATTGTCTAGATGAAGACATTTCTGAGTCAACAAAAACTCCTAGGTCTTTTTCTTAGATTCCTTCTCCAATTTCAGTATCTCCCATATGATATTTATAATGCACATTTTTATTTCCTGCGTGCAGTACCTTACACTCTTCTCTATTAAATGTCATTTGCCATGTGTCTGCCCAGTTCTGAATCTTGTCGAGATCATTTTGAATGACCTTTGCTGCTGCAACAATGTTTGCCCTCCTATTTTTGTGTCGTCTGCAAATATTTAACAAGTTTGCTTACTATACCAGAATCTAAATCATTAATGTAGATTAGGAATAGCAGAGGACCTAATACTGATCCCTGTGGTACTCCACTGGTTACCACACTCCATTCTGAGGTTTCTCTTCTAATCAGTACTTTCTGTTTTCTACATGTTAACCACTCCCTAATCCATGTACATATGTTTCCTTGAATCCCTACTGCGTTCAGTTTGAGAATTAATCTTTTGTGTGGGACTTTGTCAAAAGCTTCTGGAAATCTAAATAAACCATGTCATATGCGTTGCAATTATCCATTATCGATAATGCATCCTCAAAAAAATCAAGCAGGTAAGTTAGACACGATCTACCTTTCCTAAAACCATGTTGACTGTCTCCCAGGATACTGTTACCATATAGGTAATTTTCATTTTGGATCTTATTATAGTTTCCATAAGTTTGATAATAATAGAAGTCAGGCTTATTGGTCAGTAGTTACCTGGTTCAGTTTTGTTTCCCTTTTTGTGGATCGGTATTACGTTTGCAATTTTCCTGTCTGTCGGTACCACCCCTGTGTCAAGAGACTGCTGCATGATCTTGGTTAGCGGTTTGTAAATAACTTCTTTCATTTCTTTGAGTACTATTGGGAGGATCTCATCCGGCCTAGGGGATTTGTTTATTTTAAGAGCTCCTAGTCCCTTTAACACTTCTGCCTTGGTTATGCTAAAGTTATTTAAAACTGGATAGGAACTAGATGTCATGTGGGGTATGTTGTCCTTATCCTCCTTTGTAAAAACTTGTGAAAAGTAATCATTGGTTAGCGGTTTGCTATTTTTTTTTCTTCATCTATGATTTTGCCATTTGTATCTCTTAGACATTTAACCTCCTCTTTGAATGTTCTCTTGCAGTTATACTATTGGAAAAACATTTGGAATTGGTTTTAGCCCCCTTAGCAATGTTCATTTCTATTTCTCTCTTGGCCTTTCTAACTTCCTTTTTGACTTGTGTTTGCAGTTCTGTGTACTCTTTCTGCGTACTTTCTTTTTGGTCCTTTTTTAATGCTCTATAAAGTGCCTTTTTTCGCTGAATATCTTTTTTAATTGATCTATTAAACCATTTTGTCAATTTAATTTTACATTTAGATTTGTCTACTTTAGGGATGCAATTGCTTTGCGCCACTAGTACTACATTTTTGAAGAACAGCCATCCTTTTTCTGTGGATGTTTTCTCTATTTTACTCCAATCTACTTCTGTTAGTCTCTGTTTCATACCTTCATAGTTTGCTTTTCTAAAATTGTAAACCTTAGACTATTCAACAATCCTACAGTTAATTTATCTGGCAATGTCACAATAATAAAAACTGTTTTCTCTACATGTATGTCGTTTTTCTATTATAACTATGTTAGGGACATTTTGTTCAGCGCTACCTGGCAAAATATCAGCAGTTCAAGGTAAATATAGCTTTTAATAAATATAGCTTCTCGATGCATGCTCTACCATGTGGTAGATGTCCTTGATTTTCGTTAGCGCTCTCGCCTAATGCTCGGGATGCATAACTCCAGTCATGGTCATCTACCACACAGTAGAGCCATCATCGACGGGCTCTATCGCTTAATTGTAAAAGTTTTAAATGACAATATGGCAGATGAGTGATGTATCAGCATGATGTGCCTTTACACAGGCTGTTCTGTAGTTTGTGCATTTTATGCCCCCCCCCCCCCCTCCTGGAAATCTGACAAATCGCATCCTGCATCACAATCACAGCACCACTGCAGAAGGAACAATTGTAATATCAACAGAAAGGAATCTCACAGCAACGGTGTAAGGTACGTGTTGTTTTAATAGCTTGCCCGTGCAGAAAAAAACTCTCTCTTAATTTGCTTCTAAAATGTTAATATTGTCTTTATATATATATATGCATTTTAATTCATATTTTAGCTGTTGTGTTAGCTGTACATCGTAAAGTATTGCAGAGTTTTTAAACTGAATATATTATATTGCAATATTTATTTGTTGTTTTTTTGTCCAGTAAAGTGTACCCCATCTTCCACTTGTATTTGATTACACTATGTAACACAATTTTTGTTCCTGGGTGGCAAGTGTTATTTCCTAATTGCTTATGCCTCAAAAGTATAGAAAATGGCTATTATTCCCCACAAACTTTGCTTTTGTGACCAGGACAGTGATATTTTGAAATTGACCTATTTCCAATAAGAAAACTGGCGAATTTGTGTCTTTTCGTTCACATAAAGTCAGAAAAAAACAACATATGAATCCAAATTAACATGTATTTATACTAAAGTAATACAAAAATGACTACAAAAGATTTAGAAGTGATTAGTTTTTCGAGATTTACGATTATACTGTAAATCACTTTCACGAATCAGCCCCCAAATGTAGTCCCCTATCATGTTCTCGTTATACTGTCCTTGGTAGCGACGTTCAAAGTCCAGTATATCCTGGTGGAAGCGATCGCCTTGCTCCTCCGAGTATGCTCCCATGTTCTCCTTGAATTTATCAAGATGAGCATCAAGGATATGGACTTTGAGGGACATCCTACAGCCCATTGTGCCGTAATTCTTCACCAGTCTCAACCAGCTCCACACAGTTTTCGGCCTTGTGATTGCCCAGGAAGCCCCGAACAACTGTGACAAAGCTGTTCGAAGCAGCTTTCTCCTTGCTAGTGAGCTTCTTGGGGAATTCATTGCACTCCAGGATCTTCTTTTTCTGTGGTCCGACGAAGACACCGGCTTTGACCTTTGCCTCAGACAGTTTAGGGAAGAAGTCTTGAAGGTACTTGAAGGCTGCCGACTCCTTATCTAGAGCTCTGACAAATTGTTTCATAAGGCCCAATTTGATGTGCAGTGGTGGCATCAGCACCTTCCCAGGGTCCACCAGTGGCTCCCACTTGACGTTGTTCCTCCCAACAGATAACTCGGTCTGCTGTGGCCAGTCCCGCCTGTGGTAGTGCGCCTTGGTGTCCCTGCTGTCCCAAAGGCAAAGATAGCAGGGAAACTTGGTAAACGCCTTGGAGACCCATCAGGAATACCACCATTTTGAAGTCTCCTATGACCTCCCCGACGTACTCATCATACTTCCAGGTGTCCAGCAAGGTCTTGATGCTGTTGTAATCCTCATTGAGGTGCACCAAGTGAGCCAGGAGAAGAGACGGGTACTTGTTACCATTATGGATCAGCATGGCTTTGAATCTCCTGGATGAGCTGTCAATGAAGAGGCTCCACTCATTCTGGTTACAGGCGATTCTGATTGCCTCCAACAGACTGGTCACATTGTGGCAGAAGCAGAGTCCATCTTGATGGGTGAAGAAGCTGGAAAAAGGTTGGTGACGCTTCCTCTGATCTGCGACTTGCACACTTTCATCCAACAAGTTCCACTGCTTGAGCCTAGACGTCAAACGCTCGGCATTGGACTTCGTGAGACCAAGATCTCTAATCAAGTCATTGAGGTCTTTTTGGTTGGGGTAGTATGGGTTTCTCTCCTCAGCTCCACCTCTGAAATTGTCATCTGGATCTACAATGTCTTCCTCGCTCTCTGACTTGCTGCTCTCTTCTAAAGACAGCTGCTCTCTCTCCGGAGGAGTGGGTACGGGGAGCTCATGGCAGTGTGGCACCGGGGCGATGGATGAAGGAAGGTCCGGATACGTGATAGCAGGTGCATTCTTGCCAGTCCGACGTTTGGAAGGGTCCACCATGCAGAAGTAGCAGTTGCTTGAGTGGTCAGTGGGTTCCCGCCAAATTCTTGGGATAGCGAAATTCATGGCTCTCTTTTCTCCTCTGTACCATCCTACAAAAATACATTTATTTCACCCATGATTAATGTGTAAGAGATTCTGGCAACATTTTTCATATATGATATATTTTTACAATAACATTGAAAATTGTAAAACATTTTAAAATTAAAAACTTTTACAATTTTAAAAATGTTAACAAATTTTATAACATAAAATTCTGAGCAACAATTGTCCATCTTACCTTCCAGAGTTTTTTTGCAGTGCTCGCAGGTGAAATGAGGTGCCCAGGGTTTGTCTTGATCCCCGACAGGCATGCCGAAATATGCCTTGTAGGCCTCACACATCTTAGCAGATGCTTCCATGGAGTACTTTTTCGCTCTTGTCTTGATAAATTGGCCGCAGACATAGCAAAATGCGTCTGCCGGATGCTTGCAGCCTCTTGATGCCATCTCAGAAAAATGTAGATATGTATCCATTTAGGTAGCTGGAACTAAACTGAACTGGTGGGCTTAAGGCCCCTGTATTTATACTACTATTTATATTACTGGAAAGTTCTAGAAAGTTCTAGAAGTTACTCCAAGTTTACTCAGCACTGAATCTATCTGGAATGTTCTGGATAATAGGTAAATTTCAAAATACCACTGTCCTGGTCACAAAAGCAAAGTTTGTGGGGAATAATAGCCATTTTCTATACTTTTGAGGCATATTAGGAAGTTAGGAAATAACACTTACTACCCAGGAACCAAAAACCAACAAAAAAAAAGTGTTACATGGTGTTATGTGTCCCGCATGCCAGTACAGTTACCATGGTAATTATCATTCGCATCACCTAGAATCACACTAGCTAGCAGCATATTAGCAGAGCCTTTGTGAAACCATCTTGAAGAGCTTCAAGACTTTGTGAAACAAGCCCCAAGTGTTTAATCTCTATGGGGAAATCTTCCATAATGTTTCCTTTGTCAAAGGAACTCCCATTTAGCACAGTTGTCTGTTGTTTTTGTCAATAATTAGCTCCCTCGACCTAATATTTAGTTAATAATTGTCTTAAGCAGCTTGATTAATGCCATTAGTGTTGAGTATAATGATTTCATTAACACTTCCACCAGCTTTGTTGATTAGGTATTGTTTAATAATTTCCATTCAAATATCTTTAGAAAACCTGTCTGTTCGGTTACATAGCTTTAGATTCAGTGCCATGTTCTCCCTTTCAGCGTGTTCCCAGAGCAACATGATGGCAGTCTGTTAAACATGGATGCCCTACATAACTACATACTTTTTAGTCAAATTGAAATCTGGAGTAATTTTGTCCCCCGAAAGTAAGAATGAATTCAAATTTGCCCTGTTACAGTTGAAACAAAAGAATTGAAGCCTATTTTGTATTCAGTATAAAGTAATTTTCTTACATAAGTTTTTATAGTAAATTATAGCACTTGATATACTTGTTGTTAATCCAAAATGTCCTTCTTCTTTTAGGGGGCAGCCATGTAATAAGCTAACTGATTATCACTGACTTAGTATCTACTTGGACTTTTGTCCTTTTTCTATATTTTTGTATAAGGATGCAAAAAAAACAAACAAAGAAAAACAACACTTGCACTTTCTCCGTCTGCTGCTACATAGCTTTTGATTTTATTGAGTGGGATGACAAGATAATGCAAGATAATTCTGCTGCAACAGCTGAAATAGTCTCTTTCCTTTTACCTTTTTTGAAGAAAAATAATTGAAATCTTTGATTTATTGATGGCAAAATGTAATATTTTGATCAGGATCCAATGGCATCCAGGCAGGACTATACAAGGGGCTGTATTTGAGAGTAGAGAGGAACATTGAAGACAGGAAGAACCAGGAGGAGTGTGTGCAGGCAGAGCGTGCAGCTTTGAGGGAATACGATATTGTGGAAGAGTTACTTTTTAAAATTTACTCCCATTGGCAACAAGAACTTCGTTTTGTGGACGGACCAGCACTGGGACAATATTTAGGAGCAGAGGGCGGCCCCCTGAATCTCCGTCAGAGCATGCTTGAGGCCTCCAGTGGTTTAGTTACCTTGCCTTCCGGTCTGGAGTCTGGCTTCCAGGTCGGGTCTGGTGGAGGCTGATGGAATTGGGAAGAGGTCTGGGGAGCAGGGCATGAGAAGGAGAGAGAGAGGAGAGAAATGCGGGGTGAAAGACTGACCGAAGCAAGTGACCAGAACCTCTGGGCGGAGGGCATAGTTTACTTACCTGTGTAGCAGTTCCTGACGGCCCGCTGTCCTGTCTCAGGTCCTTTGGAGGCGGCAGTGGATCGGCAGTGGAGAGATTCAGCAGGGGGTGGCGGTTTCCGCATCGGCAGGAGGAAACAGTGGCGGACCGAGTGAGTTGGGGGAAGACCCGGGAGTGTGGGGTCTACTCCCCCTGGACTTTCTTTTTTCTCCTTTTTTTGTTGAACAGTAATTGTCTGTGTTCATGAACTTTTTTTCTGACACTGTGACCAACAGGAGAGGATTGCCTAGTGTGTGGTGTTCTTGTTATTGTTCATTTTTTGGAACTCCCTTTTGAAAATTCAACTTATCTTTTTAGAATTATTGTGTGGGTTTGGTTTTAACGATTTTTACCCTGTTGAGATCAATAACATCTGCCCCATTGTGTGTGTGTATGGGAAACCTGGGAACAAAGAACCTACATGGGGGAACAAAATAACTATTTGGTTACTAATTGGCGTAGTCGTCAGCTACATATGTACACTAGCTAGGTTATCTCAGGTCACCCTACCCGAGACAGTATTGTTCCTTTAAAAAAAAAAAAAAAAAAAAGAAATGTCTGAAGTTGGTTGTTTGACACAAGTCAATTTAATAAACAATACTTGATGTGTTTTGTCCTACACACCTTCTGTTTTATAGGGAATAACATTTCTCAGTGCGATGCTGTCATATGCCTAACAGAATACCTGAGATGTCTTTGAGTCTTAGAACCCTCGCCTAGGAATACAAAAAGATGTTACCAATATTTATGACTTTTTCAAATTGGAGAGATTGATTTGTTATTTTTTTTACAAGAGGAATTCAAAATTATGGTTAAAAGTATTATTCAAATTCGATTGTAATTTGTTCATTCTTGTATTTAAACTAGGATCTGACAGTGAAATCCAGCAAAGTAACCCATTTTTTTGCATTCAATGATAAGTATTTTTGTTATTTATTTTTTGGACTTGCTATGCAGAAATGTCGCTTTCCTGTTGAAGTTGATAACTTTTCTTTGGATGGATTATGGATTAAGTCTACAACTGCAGTTTGACAGTTGACAGTTTAAATTAGCACTGGGAACATTAATAAACAAAATATTGTGCTTTTTATTGGGACAGAAAAGACCTCAATCTGTTAAACATTAAGATATATTATTGTATTTATTTGTTTAAAAATTGAATCAATCGGTCAATCAATATTTATTTTATATAGCGTCTTTCACAAAGTGCTTTACAAGATAGTGAGGAACAATGCATAATACATTAAATACAGTGAAATACAGAGCATAGTACATTGAATACAACAGTAAAAACAATACAAACACATTAAATACAGGCATAACACATTAAATGCTAGGATGTGGATTTTAAACATTGCTGATGCGTGTGTCAAACAGAATCATACAAATAACATGGAGTAAAAAAACCTGAGAAAACAGCTAATAACAGATACCAGACTTACAGAGCATTAAAAGCAAAATAGAACAAGTGGGTCTTGTGAGTTGATTTGAAGTTAATTTTAAAAACCCAATACAGATTATTCATCTGATTTACAAAAGTGTGTGTTATTAACAGGTTCAGAAAGCAAGTGACAAATATGAAGTCATAAGTTCCTAGTCAGTCAATGTGTGGGCTATAGGTGCTAAAATGTACCATGTGGGAACTGTACCATGAAGCCTTAAATGGGACTTTGACTAAAATAAGAGTAATTTTAAATATCTTGTACAATAAGAAGATTCCTTGCATAAAACCTTTCTATAAAAAATACAAGGGACATTAAGGGGTTGGTGTAAGGATAGGCGTAGTGCAAAATCCAAATTGGCTAGCAGACAGGCAATTATTTTGCACCGCGACCTATGTAAGCTTAAGAGCAATACAAATTACTCAACATGCACAAATAATGAGCTGCGAACATTATAATGAGGGTCTCAATGAGCCCTGCCTGTGCATCAGGGTATTTAACGGCCGTACTTACAGCCCAGAGGTGAGGTGAGTTGGTACAGAGAGCAGTAGGCGCTGTGTAAGATTTGTGGAGCACGAAAATTAATTCAACTATTAGGTCTGGGATGACCTGTGGCGTGAGATGATAATGCCTTACCACCATATCCTCTGACATCCCAAACAAAGTAATCTTCTCAGTCTTGCCCTTTTCCGAAGGTTTTCCTGCCTGTCCTCAACAAGATCCAAGCGTCGCCACATCAGGAAGTGTACCAAAGCAGCCATCCTGAGGCCAGTGACAGGTCTCTGAAGGTGTGTGGTTTTATACAAGTCTTAATTACATGCTTCAAAAGTTTTTGGATGGACAGCAATTGCCGAAGTGCAAGGCAAAATCCTTACATCTCATTATGTTGTTTGCGCCCGCTTATTATTTCAGATCCCCATCCAGTTCCATGCTCTTTTCTTCATTTGAATACATTTCATTATCATTTAAATTTATTAATGATGGCAAAGGGTGACAACAGGTGCAGAACACAGGTGAAAAACATTCTTTATGTACGCGCCATTTTTAGTGGCTGCTGGTCCCACTTTACGGCAGCTAAAACATGGTTTGCATGTGCAAAATGCAGATTTTGGCTGCAATATGGGGGTTTTGCAGCTGTAAATCACTATGCACGTATCCCTACATCAGCCCCTAAATCCCCCGAACAGTTCTCATTTGCAATTTATGTGCACAGCTCAGGTTCGTTGCACTAACTGCTCCCTGCCATTGGCCTGCTGCTGCTCCCCTCCTGCAGTGAGGCTGGCATCTTGGTTCAGTCTTCTCTGCTCTGTAGGTACCAGGCAGTCATGCAGTAAGTGTCCTACACAATTATTGTTCGCTTAATCAAAGCACTAAACATGCCTGCTAAATATATATATATATATATATATATATATATATATATATATATATATATATATATATATATATATACACACACACATACAGTGCCTTGCAAAAGTATTCAGACCGCTGACCAATTCTCTCATATTACTGAATTACAAATGGTACATTGAAATTTCGTTCTGTTCGATATTTTATTTTGAAACACTTAAACTCAAAATCAATTATTGTAAGGTGACATTGGTTTTATGTTGGGAAATATTTTTAAGAAAATTAAAAAACTGAAATATCTCGCTTGCATAAGTATTCAACCCCCACATATTAATATTTGGTAGAGCCACCTTTCGCTTCAATAACAGCTTTAAGTCTTCTGGGGTAAGTATGTACCAGCTTTGCACACAGTGTCGGAGTGATTTTAGCCCATTCTTCTTGGCAGATTTGCTCCAGGGTATTCATGTTGGTTGGACGATGCTTGTGGACCGCAATTTTCAAATAGTACCACAGATTCTCAATGGGATTGAGATCAGGACTTTGACTGGACCACTGTAGGACATTCACCTTTCTGTTCTTGAGTCACTCCAATGTTGCTTTGGCCTTGTGCTTGGGATCATTGTCCTGCTTTAAGATGAATTTCCTACCAAGCTTCAGTTTTTTAGCAGACTGAAACAGATTCTCTTGCAGTATTTTCCTGTATTTCGCTCCATCTATTCTTCCTTCAACTGTAACAAGATGCCCAGTACCTGCTGATGAGAAGCATCCACACAGGATGATGCTGCCACCACCATACTTCACTGTAGGGATGGTTTGTATTGAGGCATGGGCAGTGTTAGTTTTGGCCAAAAAGCTCTATCTTGGTCTCATCTGACCACAAAACCTTTTCCCACATCGCAGCTGGGTCACTCTCATGCTTTCTGGGAAACTCCAGATGTGCTTTCAGATAATACTTTTTGAGTAATGGCTTCTTTCTTGCCACCCTCCCATACAGGCCAGTGTTATGCAGAGCTCTTGATATGGTTGACTGGTGCACCATTACTCCACTCCCAGCTATTGAACTCTGTAGCTCCTTCAAAGTGATTGTTGGCCTCTCTGTGGCTTCTCTCACAAGTCTCCTTCTTGTTTGAGCGCTGTGTTTTGAGGGACGGCCTTTTCTTGGCAGTGCCTGGGTGGTGTGATGCAGCTTCCACTTCCTGATTATTGATCCAACTGTGCTCACTGGGATATCCAAACACTTGTATATTATTTTGTACCCTTTTCCTAATCTATTCACTTGTATTACTTTATCTCTAACTTCTGCAGAATGCTCTTTGGTCTTCATTTTCCTTCAGATTCACAGCCTTACCAAAGTTCCTTCAACAGTGGAGTTTTTATCCAGAAAATGTGACAGGAACTTTAATGGTTCACAGGTGGAGGCCAATGGTAAGGTAATTGTGTCCTCGTTAGGGCAATTTCTTTCATCGGTGCAAACTGGGAGCTTCCACAGCACAGGGGTTGAATACTTATGCAAGCAAGATATTTCAGTTTTTTATTTAAAAAATATTTCCCAACATAAAACCAATGTCACCTTACAATAATTGATTTTGAGTTTAAGTGTTTTTAAAAAAAAAAATCAAACGGAACGAAATTTCAATGTACCATTTTAATACAGTAATATGAGAGAATTGGTCAGGGGTCTGAATACTTTTGCAAGGCACTATATATATATAATATATATATATATATATATATATATATATATGAAGTAGTAACTTAATATCTACATTACATTGTTTTACGGGGATGGGAGTTAACTCCTTTTAAAAAAAATTTAATTCTATATATTATATTATAGAAAATTCTTTAACCTATAATTAAATCCCATTAACAACCTGTTCGAGGAGGCAGTGTGGTCCAGTGGTAATGTAAAAATGCCCCACCCTCAATTGCGGATGAGGAAAATTTTTTTTAAATTAAGCTAGTTGAGGCACCTTTAACAATAATAACCTCTTTTAAATGATTAGGATATTTGATTGAGCTTTTGGCATCATTCTTTAATTGAGCTCCGTAGTATAAGAAATTACTAAACTTGGTACCGCAAAGTTACGTTGTTTAATAATGTCAATCCAGTAAGAAGGGTCGCTGTCGCTCTGGAAGTGTCACTCGTGGAAAAGTACAGAGCAATTTCGAAGCAGAAAGGAGAAATTGCATCTTGAATTGCTTTAATCAGAAAACAGAGGACATTGGGGAAACACAGCAGCAGCCGCGTGTGTTTTTCTGATAACAAACAAGCTGAAACTCGGAGCAGCTGATTCAAATTCAGCGCCGTTTTGAGACACGGGCGAGGGGAGGAGCCAACAGCACAGCAGAACAACGCAGTTAAACGAGGCAGTCTTCCCAGCGACAGCGAGTGGAAGCGACAGCGAGTGGGAGAAGTACAGCGTGGAAAAGTACAGAGCAGTTTCGAAGCAGAAAGGAGAAATTGCATCTTGAATTGCTTTAATCAGAAAACAGAGGACATTGGGAAAAACACAGCCGCGTGTGTTTTTCTGATAACAAACAAGCTGAAACTCGGAGCAGCTGATTCAAATTCAGCGCCGTTTTGAGACACGGGCGAGGGGAGGAGCCGACAGCACAGCAGAACAACGCAGTTAAACGAGGCAGTCTTCCCAGCGACAGCGAGTGGAAGCGACAGCGAGTGGGAGAAGTACAGCGTGGAAAAGTACAGAGCAGTTTCGAAGCAGAAAGGAGAAATTGCATCTTGAATTGCTTTAATCAGAAAACAGAGGACATTGGGGAAACACAGCCGCGTGTGTTTTTCTGATAACAAACAAGCTGAAACTCGGAGCAGCTGATTCAAATTCAGCGCCGTTTTGAGACACGGGCGAGGGGAGGAGCCGACAGCACAGCAGAACAACGCAGTTAAACGAGGCAGTCTTCCCAGCGACAGCGAGTGGGAGAAGTACAGGCGTGGAAAAGTACAGAGCAGTTTCGAAGCAGTTTGAAAGCAGGTTGACGGCTGCAGAAGAAACTAAACTTCAAAAAAAAAAAACCCTCAACATGGTCTTCAAGCCAGTAATCTGTGACACCTGCTTGATGTGGGAAATCCGAGAAAACCCAGCGGAGCTAAACCAAGTGTGCGTAAAGTGCCGCGCGATCCAGGACTTGCATAAACTAGTAAGTATGCTAGAAATGAAGCTGGAAGAAATGAGACAGCAACAGGATCTTGAGGAACTGGCACACCCACAATTCATGGAAGTCTGCATCACCCCTAACAGACTGAAAGCCACCAGGGAGATAGAAGGTCAGAACAGCTGGGTTCAGGTAGGCAGAAGCAGGGAAAAAAAGAAACTTCGTCAAACACAACCACCAGAAATCAAAACAACCAACAGATTTGAGTCACTTCAGAATTGTGATGAGCAGAACCAACAACAAGAGAATGAAAGGAACAACATCCAGGACCCCATTGACAGTGGTGACCAGACAGCAAAAAGAAGGGAGGTCATGATTGTTGGGGACTCCATATTGAGAAACACAGCAAGTTCAAGTTCGCAGTTTGGACCCCCTTACTACAACAGTGTGCTGCCTTCCGGGAGCCTCGGTCAAGCACATCACTGAAAACGTGGACAGGCTCCTAGAACGAACAGGAGACGACCCGGTAGTAGTCGTCCACATCGGTACAAACAACATTGGAAGAGACAGACCAAAATCCCTGCAAAACAAATTCAGAGAGCTAGGAAGGAAATTAAAAGAGAAAACCAAAACTGTGGTATTTTCTGGTATACTACCCGCACCTTGCAAAGGACCATATGGACAGCTGGAAATAATTAATCAAAACCAATGGTTGAAGACGTGGTGCACACGGGAAGGCTTCACCTATCTTGATCATTGGACCACTTTCTACAACAAGGACTATCTGTATAGACGGGATGGACTGCATTTAAATAACAAGGGAACTAGTCTACTTGGAGAAAAGATCCTCGAGCAGGTTCGGAAGCATTTAAACTAGAAAGGAAGGGGGGAGAAATCAACAAAAAAACAGAAGGGAGACCGAATCAAAACAAGAACAACAACTCAGGTAAGACAACCATTAAATGTATTTATCTAAATGCTAGAAGTATCAGAAACAAAATTCTAGAACTTGAAGCTACTGCACTAACAGGTAACTATGATGTGATAGGTGTTACAGAAACGTGGTTATCTGAGAGTGATGGGGACGAATATAATATTTGTGGGTATACACTGTATAGGAAAGACAGGCAGGACAGAAGAGGAGGAGGGGTAGCGCTATACATAAGAAACAGTCTTGAAGCCCAGGTGTTAAACCTGGACAAAGAAAATAAAACCGAATCAATATGGGTCAGAATAACAGACAAAAATTCAAAAGGCATAATAATAGGAGCATGCTATAGACCGCCAGATTCAGACGGTGAGCACAATAATCTGTTATACAATGACATTAGAAATGTGTGTAGCAAAGGAGAAGCCATACTAATGGGGGATTTCAACTTCCCCCATATAAAATGGGAAAACCCGGTGGGTAGCGCGAAGGATGAAATAGAAATGGTGGAAATGACAAATGACTGCTTCCTAACACAATTTGTGAAGGCACCCACTAGAGGGGAGGCATGCCTTGATTTAGTCTTTTCAAATAACGAAGATAGAATAACTAAAACAGAGGTCAGAGAACCACTGGCAAACTCAGACCACAACATGGTCTCATTTGAAGTGTTTTTTAAATCCTCAAAAGTAAAGACTAAAGCTAAGGTTTACAATTTTAGAAAAGCAAACTATGAAGGTATGAAACAGAGACTAACAGAAGTAGATTGGAGTAAAATAGAGAAAACACCCACAGAAGAAGGATGGTTGTTCTTCAAAAACGTAGTACTAGAGGCGCAAAACAATTATATCCCTAAAGTAGACAAATCTAAATGTAAAACTAAATTGCCAAAATGGTTTAATAGATCAATTAAAAAAAATATTCAGCGAAAAAAGGCACTTTACAGAGCATTAAAAAAGGACCAAAAAGAAAGTACACAGAAAGAGTACACGGAACTGCAAATGCAAGTCAAAAAGGAAGTTAGAAAGGCCAAGAGAGAAATAGAAATGAACATTGCTAAGGGAGCTAAAACCAATTCCAAAATGTTTTTCCAATATTACAACAGCAAGAGAACATTCAAAGAGGAGATTAAATGTTTAAGAGATACAAATGGCAAAATCGTAGAGGAAGAAAAAAAAATAGCAAATATGTTAAATGATTACTTTTCACAAGTTTTTACAAAGGAAGATACTGACAACATGCCCCACATGTCATCCAGTTCCTATCCAGTTTTAAATAACTTTAGCATAACTGAGGCAGAAGTGTTAAAGGGACTAGGAGCTCTTAAAATAAACAAATCCCCTGGGCCGGATGAGATCCTCCCAGTAGTACTCAAAGAAATGAAAGAAGTAATTTACAAACCGCTAACCAAGATCATGCAGCAGTCTCTTGACACAGGGGTGGTACCGACAGACTGGAAAATTGCAAACGTAATACCGATCCACAAAAAGGGAAACAAAACTGAACCAGGTAACTACAGACCAGTAAGCCTGACTTCTATTATATGCAAACTTATGGAAACTATAATAAGATCCAAAATGGAAAATTACCTATATGGTAACAGGGTACTGGGAGACAGTCAACATGGTTTTAGGAAAGGGAGATCGTGCCTAACTAACTTGCTTGATTTTTTTGAGGATGCAACATCGATAATGGATAATTGCAAAGCATATGACATGGTTTATTTAGATTTCCAGAAAGCTTTTGACAAAGTCCCGCACAAAAGATTAATTCTCAAACTGAACGCAGTTGGGATTCAAGGAAACACATGTACATGGATTAGGGAGTGGTTAACATGTAGAAAACAGAAAGTACTGATTAGAGGAAAAACCTCAGAATGGAGTGTGGTAACCAGCGGTGTACCACAGGGATCAGTATTAGGTCCTCTGCTATTCCTAATCTACATTAATGATTTAGATTCTGGTATAGTAAGCAAACTTGTTAAATTTGCAGACGACACAAAAGTAGGAGGAGTGGCAAACACTGTTGCAGCAGCAAAGGTCATTCAAAATGATCTAGACAAGATTCAGAACTGGGCAGATACATGGCAAATGACATTTAATAGAGAAAAGTGTAAGGTACTGCACGCAGGAAATAAAAATGTACATTATAAATATCATATGGGAGATATTGAAATTGGAGAAGGAATCTATGAAAAAGACCTAGGAGTTTTTGTTGACTCAGAAATGTCTTCATCTAGGCAATGTGGGGAAGCTATAAAAAAGGCTAACAAGATGCTCGGATACATTGTGAAAAGTGTTGAATTTAAATCAAGGGAAGTAATGTTAAAACTGTACAATGCACTAGTAAGACCTCATCTTGAATATTGTGTGCAGTTCTGGTCACCTCGCTATAAAAAAGATATTGCTGCTCTAGAAAGAGTGCAAAGAAGAGCGACCAGAATTATTCCGGGCTTAAAAGACATGTCATATGCAGACAGGCTAAAAGAATTGAATCTGTTCAGTCTTGAACAAAGAAGACTACGTGGCGACCTAATTCAAGCATTCAAAATTCTAAAAGGTATTGACAGTGTCGACGCAAGGGACTTTTTCAGCCTGAAAAAAGAAACAAGGACCAGGGGTCACAAATGGAGTTTAGAAAAAGGGGCATTCAGAACAGAAAATAGGAGACACTTTTTTACACAGAGAATTGTGAGGGTCTGGAATCAACTCCCCAGTAATGTTGTTGAAGCTGACACCCTGGGATCCTTCAAGAAGCTGCTTGATGAGATTTTGGGATCAATAAGCTACTAACAACCAAACGAGCAAGATGGGCCGAATGGCCTCCTCTCGTTTGTAAACTTTCTTATGTTCTTATGTTCTTATGATTCCGAGGACTTCTCTTGTGCCCAGCCTTCTTCAACTCATATCAAAGATTCTCAATCAGATTTGGATCAGGACTTTGACTAGGCCATTCCAGAACCTTGATTTTATTCTTCTTTAAGCATTCTGAAGTACAATATTACCACATCCATGCTTGACAGTAGATAGTGTTCTTTTCTTTGTACACCTCAACAGACTTTCTCCAAACGTAAGTACCAGCGTGACCAAACAGCTTGATTTTTGTTTCATCACTCCACAAAACCTTTGACTAGAATACATATCCATCATTCATATGCTTCTTTGCAAACTTTAAGCGATTATCCTTGTGACATTTTCTTAAGAGTGGCTTTTTCCTTGGCCTGTGACCATTGAGCCCTTCACTATGCAATACTCAATCTGTGGTTGAAACCCCAGTGCCACTTGCAGACAATTCACTCTGAATATCTTTGGCTGTCAATCTCAGATTGTTATTAACCTTCCTCACAATTCTGCTACTTGTTCTTGGAGAAAGAACCTTCTTTCTTCCAGACCAAAGGAGCGTTGTGACAGTACCAGTCTTTTACTTCTTGATAATAGAAACAATAGTTGAAATTGGAATACTTAAATGCTTGGAAATCTTCTTGTATCCTTCTCCAGCTTTATGACAATAACTCATTTTCTGCCTAAAGTCTTCAAATAGCTCTATACTTTTTCCCATATTTATTTATTGGTATTAATGACAGCAATCATCCTATGCCCAACACTTTTATACTCTCTAAGAATGTTCACCTAGAATCCAGCATTTTCTAGAATTAGCTTCTGCATTATCATATTTATATGTCTAGCACCTTGTAGACAATACTATCATAGCATCAAAGGGTACGCCTACTTCTGAATTAGCATTTTTGGAGTTTTGCCCAAAAAATTGCTGAAATAAATAATTGTAGATATCTATTTCTTGTAGCTTTTTTTCCTCATCCATAAAAGCAAAACTTTTGCTACAAAAGTAACATTCAAAAGTAGCACAGGCAACAGATGCCAAATGCCACTGAATATGTGAATTACAAAAATTCTGCATTATTGACCTACAGCAGAGCAGCGTGTTTGAGCACATTAATGTGATTTTACACCTGACAGCTTGTCAGTTCAGTTTAAATGCTGTCCAGAGGTTCAACAGCTTCCACGAACCCAATCATAATTACAGACTAAGTAGCTTCAATGTGGTTTCAATTGCACTTTTACATTTTCCTTATTCCTGTATTTTATGGTGGTTCTGGGGTCTGTTGACCAGGCCCACCTATTCTACATATATACAGTAGGAGCCAAAAGGTTACATTGTCTTAGCATTCAGGACTGATGATAAGAGAATTGAAGCAACAGAATCCACAACTAGTCAGAATGATTGTACCCATCAAGTGACAGTAAAGGAAGTATACAAAAAGAATTCAGATGACATGTGTTATTCTTTAAATAATAAACCTATGATCACACGCAGTCATTGTTTGTTTGTATTTGTCTGTCATCTAAGATAACACTATTTTCAAAAGGGTATGACAGGCATGGGTTTGTAAAGTGTAAGTACCGGTTGAGATTTTGCTGATCATGTATCATTTCCAAGTAAAGAAACTCAACCCATCTGGCAGAGGCTCTGCATGTGTATGTGTGTCTAGTGGCTGGTGGCCATCTTGGCTCAGGAGTGAAGGAACAGCCTGGAATCAAGATGGCCACCGTTTGCACAGTGACACACTATAATTGGTTTGCAGTAATATTTTAATTACTTAATTAGAAAAGTGTGGAAAATTAATTGTTAAATTGTGAAAGTGTGGAATGTGGCCAGGTGTTGATTGATCAATTGTTTGTTAATTAACACTGGCCACCTGTTATAAAAGGACCAAGACATGTTTGTTCTAGAGAGGATGGCTCAAGAAGTTTTTGCCAATTGAACAGTGTAGAGAAGAAAAGAAGAGGTCATTTCAGCACTGAGATAGCTGTGCTTGGGTGCTGTTTTTGTTTCTCAAGAGTTCTGTTTAAATAATGTGTTTGTTTGGTTCCCGTGTTTTATTAGTTTTGTTTGAGAATAAAAGTGTGCCCTGAGCTGCAGTTTCCTGAGTCTGTGTGTACCAGACCAGCCTTGACCTGGGGGTTACACCACACCGTCATAAACATATTGGTTACATACATACAATTGTTTTTAGAAGACCATGCTTCTATATGATGTACTTTTGTTTTATCTTGTCTCTAAGAACTAACTGGGATCTTTACTCACAGCAGTAGCAGCAGTATATGTTCATCCCTGAGGTTGTTAGTTTATTTTCAAAAACATTGCATAATACTAGAATGCTATATGAGTAATTAAACATTGAATAGGGCACACAACAACAGACATACATTCTGTAAGAACAGCTTGAGGTACAGCCACTTGCTCTGCACTGTACAATTATAGCACTGTGTAATTACACTGAACAAAGGTGATTCTGACATCTGATGTTTACCCCCTGCCTTGATAAGCGCTGGTCTGGAGCAAGCACATACTGTGTAACAAAAGACTGTGCAGCACGAGTTCATTCAAAAAATAAAATGCAACCCCAAGCACTAAACATATATCATGTATCAATATTATGACAAATTAGGGGAGATAACAAAGGCAGTATTCATTATTTATAGTCTAATGACACTTAAATAAAGAGTTTAAAATAATGGACTGCCTGCTTTGTTTCTTTATTTAAAATGATAAGTGTAAATTAATATACACAGGTGGGCAATCTTAATAGTCATCGTGCCATAGATCTTTAGTTCAAAGTTTCCCTGAAGTATGGCAGTTATCTGCATACAGAATAAGTTTTCAACTAAAATTATGATCCTGAAGGAGACTTGTTCTTATTGATTCTGCACTATAAAACCAGTCTGTAAAATGAGAACTTACCACATTCGAATATCAGACTCTTCCTGGTTACATCTACAGGCCACAGTCTAATGTATACATCATGTATACGTTTCCTCACCTGCCCCCAACATTTCTGTAATATTTTTAATAATTGACAGCTGTTTGTTCCTATTTTTTTCTACAATTCAATAGGAAGAACACCTTCAGAGTCCCATTTGAAACCGTTGTCATTGCATCCTGCAGCCAATTGAGACTTAGAAAACAATTTGAACTCTGACATTGCACTGGGAATGAAGCAGTACAAACATATATGTCACTTTTAAATACATGCACTGTAAATTAAGTTTGACATTTTGTGCTTTACACTCCTGAGGGATCCAGGCCTGCTTTGTACTGGGGCTTAGCAAATCTGTAAGACTGGATTTAAAAAGCATGATCTTTTAATCAGCCATTTTCTGCTCTATTTGTATATCAGGATTGGAACACGTTTGTATGGAGATGTGCCCATCCTTCCTGTCCTTGCTCTTTGGATTAGCAGAGAGCAACTATTCCCATTGCATGCATCCCCTAACTTAATCCCTTATTAACATTTTCCATTTTCATTGAACTAAGATTCATTTTTTTAAAAAGGACCAATTATTTTGTAGTTATTAAAAAAAAAAAAAGTTAACAAATTAAGTTTGAAAAGCCTTTGGGATGATGCAGATTCTATCCAAGACAATTAAATAAAGTCTTTAGAATGGATTTTCCTCCCCACTGCAATCAATCAAAGATGTTGAAAGTCATCTTAAAATAAGTGGTACTACAGAACATACTGTATAAAATGGACATTATTTCTTTTATCATGAACCTAGCATCAGTGTGTGAAATAGGTCATGCTGGTGGTTTCTGAGCACTTTTCTTATTGTACATTATTTTATATTTCTTGTGTTGAAGTACTTCCAGTCTATGCTTGTCACTGCCCTGCTAACAACACAAGCTATAATCCGCTGTACCTCAATAGAAGATTTAGGTGAGTGAGATTTTTTTCAAGGCTTCTCAGAAAATGACAGGTCTGTTTGCATGTTTTCATGTAAAGAGATGTGTAGTCTTTTGTTTCAACACATGCCAAAATGTTATTTTAGAATTAAAATAAGACCCCTTAGACACAAACTATGCCCCATAAAACAACGAAGCTGAAAACACTGGTAATACTTTATATTATATGTATGTAAATACACTGCAGTTACACTGTAATAACACAGCAATTATACTCGTACAAGCTGTTTACAAAGTGAAAACTGTCACCAGTTGCTACATCTTTTGTACACCTTGTATTGACACTGTGGTTGTGTATTTCTTATGCATTACTATTTAAATACACATGCAAGCAGAATGTAATTATAAAGTAGCTACCTTTTTTTTTTTTAAAATGGCACCTAGATTAGAGAATAGATTTGAACTGTGAATAGAAATTGTAGATACTCAGGTGTAGGATTACTAAGGTGGCCCATTCGCAGTGCAAACATACCGCAACTTGCATTTCCGTTGCAAAACTTAAAGTACACATTCGTCATATGTACTAAGAGAAGATATGTTAATGAAGACAGCCACAATATACTCATTTAAATATTCTTTGCATCGTCTTAGTGAGATCTCTGATTATACTATGCGAGAGTCGTGCGACATTGTTCAAATAAATAGCAGCAGTTGAGTGATTTGCTGCAGCAGAGGCTGCCTGAAGGATAATGCCTATACATGCAAGGGTGCAAGAATCAAAATAACATTGTTTTTGTTAAATGTAAACGTTATCTGTACAATGCATTCTGTTTCATCTTAATTTGACCTATTTTAATACTATATTAAAGATCATACAGTATGATACTTACAGGAGAGTAGTCATTCCTCGTTATTACAAATTTCAAGGGGACCAGCAACAAATGTTGCATTATACCACTAATTTGCATTATCTTGAGTAGCCTATAAGCCAAAATCACACTTTCTGCTTTTATTTAAGATAGTCAGTGGTGCAGTGTTAAAAGATGCTCAAAATGAGCTGGTGGGGTTAGCGGCACATGAGTGCAGTTTATTGCTTCCAACACGTTGGGGAAACCAGAAATGGCATAGAAATTTGTTTTCAATGCTTGTAGGTGCACCCTGCTTTTAGGGGAAAATAGGTATTTGGCTGTTTGCCTTAAAAATGCATTGAGCACAACTGGCAATGCACCTGTCTACTACATTTCACCCTAGACTTCCGACTTGTTTGCAACTGGTTTGCGACAGGCGCAACACTTTAGTACATCTACCCCTCAGAATTTTTTTTAAAAACGTAATACAGCAATTGTCAAATATGTACATTAATCATATGCAAAAGTGAACAGAAATTTAGAAACTGTTACTGCAAATTCCAAGTGATAGCACTGTTATTGTAGAAGTGATTTGGATTCAGTATCCAGTCGGCAGCCATTTATATCCGTGCCCTAGCATATGAATGACAGAACTGAGTAAATCAAAATCCATTCACACTTGAGCTGATAATGTTACGCATAAATATAAACTATGAGAAGGTGAATGGCTCATTTACATAACCTCAAATGAAAGGAGGAGACATTATGTAATTATCCTTTCAAGCCTAATTTGCGCTACAGAGGAAAATTAACCTATGCAAATGAGAGATTAAATCTTAATCTAAAACCCTTTAGACATATGTTATGGAATGTCATATTTTTTTAAATGCAGATATTCTTTTGATTACCCTACCCTAATGTTCTATTTTCTTCTCCTGGTTTAATGTAGACTTTAGAATTATGTTTTGTGATTAGGTGTAATCAGGCTCCAATTATTATATAGTGTAGCCACCTCAACCAGCTGCACTGCGGTTTTATTGTATTATAGCAATGCAATTTGCAGTATTTTACACAACGGCTCTATAGATTTGATTAAGGTCTTCAAACTATATTCTATGTTGACCTCTCTGAGTCACTGAGAAACTACAAAGAGGTTACATTGACAGAGCTTCCAGTTTTAAAGTGTTTATCTTCAGTCAGTATTAGGATGAATTTCTAAAATAAGGACCACTTAATGAACTGAGCTCAGCCATAATTATTTTGCAGCGAGCATCACATTTCTAAAGGTATACAATGATTCATTTTAGATTGCCATTGCTATCATTGCTATTTGTTCTGCTATAAAGACCTCATTAACCCCTCAGTTCCAGTTCCTGAATCCTTAATGACCATAGATCAGTATCTGAAAATAATGGCTGGTTCTTACTGCTGAAATAATAATAATTTTAATCACATGACAATTAATTGATTCCTTGTAGGGTTGTGGTAAGTTTTTCACCCTACTTACTGCTGCTTGTATCATACAAGAGGACAGGAAATATGTTTAAATATAATCATTGTAAATAATTACTGGAGAGGACCAGCCATTAAAAAGGGCATTTGTATTAATAAAAGTTAGTACGCCTTCCAGTTCTGCCAACATCTTTTAGCCCAATTAAGTTTCAATGTCACCTCACAGCTAAAACCCAAGTACCAGCTGAGCGGACTGAAGATTAGCAGATGTCCTCTGCTCCTGATGTCAGCCACATATTTTTACAGAATGAACCAAAGCAGCAGATGTCTGGAGGTCAGAGTTCAACCTGGAGATCACTACCTGGCCTAATTCTTCGACTGACCACTAGGTGTCGCTATGGCCGATAAGGTCTACTATGGTACAATGCCCTGATATGCATGCACATTTATAACTGGGCCAACACAAGCAAGCCAACATCAATCACTGCTTGGACACAAGCAGCTATGACAGCTGGCATACATCTGTGAGGGCCTTCCCAGGGCTCTTCATTCTTTTATACTTTTGGAGGTTAGCCACACGTTTTTGCCTATACTGGAAATTTTGGCCTCACAGCCAAATGACACCGTTACAAATTTTGCAGTGCTGTGTGCTATCAATCATGTTGTGGTTTACAAAACGTTTTCTATAATCGTAAAATACAATTCCCAAATCAGTCTGCTTGTGCAAGACATTACAGTGCTGTATTTGCTGATCCTCCTGGTGACACGAGTCTAGCTGTGTGATAAATATAATTTACTTCAGCAAAATGGGGAAGGGACAGCAGGACATTAGTTCTTGTTATTATTTTTAAAAGAAAAAAAGGACTGATGATAAGGAAACAGCATTACTTCCCAGATCTGTGCTCTGTTGATATAGTTCAGATTTGAATTTATATACAGGGCTTGAAAATTTTGTTGAGTTCATTTTTTTTTTTTTGTTTTATTATTTTGCAAAATCGGATGTCTTCAGTTATTAAACAACACTAAACTGCATCTGTTTTCAGTTTTTATAATACTGTATCGTGCACAGGGGAAGGTAGCAGCAGGGCTGGTACGTGACGTAATCACACACAAAGACATAAGCTCGATATACGCTCCTTGCAAATGAGCTGGCTCTTTTGCACAGTGGTATCAGCGCTATGCTTCAGTGCAAGAGGTCCTGGGCTCGTGCCTGCCCTCCGGACAACCTTAACCGAGCGGCACACTACGCAGACGGACTGCCAATTAACTGATATTATATAGATATATATAATATATATATATATATATATATATATATAAGATAGGCCCGTATAAGGTCCGGGCACGAACCCAGGACCTCTCGCGACTAAGGATGACGCTGTTTACTACAGTACGAAAGAGTCGGCTCACTTGCAAGGAGCGTTTTTTTATATATATATATATATATTACAATTGATAAATCGATATACTAACAGTATGTATATATATATTGTATAAATCGATTGAAATATCATGAAATTAATTACATAAATATATATATATATATGCAAATATATGAATAACTTCATTGTTCAAGATTCATTGTTACAATGTAACCTCCCAACTTTTTTTAACACCAGAACTACAGAAAAATGTACATCAAGTGGTGAATGTTTGATATTTATATTTTACACAAATGTATTGATATGTTTTTTTTGTGTGTGGTTGCACTTACCAGGTTTGTTTTGATTTATTTTTATTTTTTGTTTTTCACTATGGAATCCACTGATGCGAATCATTGATTATTTGGTTGTGCACTGTGTTGTTCTGTCTCTATGAGCACTTTTCGCTCAAAAAGATTAAACCACACCTTCACACTTGTGACCAGTGAATGGGAACCCCCTGCAGCCCTATAAAAGGGCAGGACAGGAAAGAGGAAGAGGGAGTCTTGTCTTGGCGTTTTTTGGATCAGTGCAGTAGGAGTTCTTTTGGTTTGGGATTATCGGAGAAGATATTGCTGTGTGAAAAAAACTGAACTTTCTTTTGAAGAGAAAAGAATGGAATAGAATGGAATTGGGAATAACAGGTCAGAACAAGGGCGAAAGTTTTTTTTAAGACTGTTTTTATTTAAGAACTACATATCATTGTTTATTTTTTTCGTCGAATGCCCTGGATTGTTTATTGTGTTTTCAAGAGGGCCTGGCGATATCTAGAACACAGGTGTATAGAGAAAGACAAGGGAAGAAACGTTTGTTTACATTGCTTCAAATTTTTGATATTTTATTTATGGGAACTGCTTGTATACTTACCAAAGTCGAGGCTTGCTGCGGTTCTCTGAAACTCACTCAGCAGATCTACCCAGGGTGATAATTACCTTGTTGCTGTGCTGGAGTTGGGGGTCCTGGGGTCTATCCTGAGCTGATACTTACCGTTGTGCGATCGAGGAAACAAAGCCGAAGGGTCCAGTCCAGGGTGTGGTCGTCGAGTTCCAGTGCTGGAGTGAGAGAGAGATACGAGCAAGAACAAAGACAGTCTAAGGGGAAGTATTCGGCTGAAACAACACGTAAGTGTATGAAAGAGCTATACTCAGTATATATTAATTTCCTGACAACGAGTTTCTCTGTTCCTCTCTCTCTCTCAGATGGTTCTTCAGTCCTGGTCGGCATCATTTGGGAGACAGCGTGGAGCGGTAGAAGGACTTTCCACAGTTGTGTCAAGTTGGCTGGTAGTGGATCTCTACTCTGAATAGCTTGTTCCATCTCATCCTACAGATGCTCAATTGGATTGAGATCTGGTGACTGGGCAGGCCACTGCAGTAAGCTGAATTCACTGTCATGCTCATGGAACCATTTCTACAGCATTATCCTGCTGAAAAAATCCATTAGAAGATGGATACACTGCTGCCATGAAGGGATACACCTGATTGGCAATGACGTTCAGATATCCTGTGGCACTTAAACGTTGCTCCACTTTTATCAAGGGACCCAATGTGTGCCATGTGAAAACACACCATCACACCACCACCACCAGCCTGCAATGTTGACACATGGCACGATGGATGCACGCACTCATGTGGTTTTCTCCGTACCCGAGTCCTCCTATCATGCATGAAACAGCAGGAACTGGGATTCATCAGACCAGGCAATGTTTTTCCAATCTTCCAGTGTCCAGTGTTTTCGTTCCATAGTCCACTGCAACGGCAGTTTCTTGTGTTTTGCTGAAAGAAGTGGGACTCTGTTAGGTCGTCGGCTGCCATACCCGATTCGTGTCAAGATATGACGAGTTGTGCATTCTTTCATAGTTTTTTTGGCACCAATGTTGTACTGGACTGTCAGCAGTTCTTGACACACTCAAACCGGCGCGCCTGGCACCAACTACCATACCCCGTTCAAAGGCACTTAAATCTTTTGTGTTGCCCATTTACCCTCTGAATGGCACACAAACACAATCCATGTCTCAACTGTGTCAAGGTTTAAAATCCTTCTTTAACCTGCCTCCCCTTCATCTACCCTGATTGAAGTGGATTTAACAGATTACATCAAAAAGGGATCGTAGCTTTCACCTGGATTCACCTCATCAGTCTATTTCATGGAAAGAGCAGGTGTTCCTAATATTTTGTACACTCAGTGTGTATATATATATATATATATATATATATATATATATATATATATATATATATATATATATATATAATACACACACACACACACACACACACACACACTAACATGAACAAAAGAAACACAACCCTCAGGTCTAATAGATTTAATCAAATATTTTAAACATAGCTATCAAACAAATCAAAGAAAATGTGAACAAAAATATAGATAAAAAATGATGATAAGTTTTAACGTGACACACTGTAAAGAGTGTCACATTACAGAGTTAGTATCAGGTATGACCTACAGTGCCTATAGGAAGTATTCACCCCCTTGGACGTTGTGTTACAACCTCAAATCTTGATGCATTTCAATGGGATTTTTTTTCCCCTTTGAGTTACACAACCTACTCAACACTTTGAAAAGGCAAGATAGTTTTTATCGTGAAACAACAGTTAATTAAAAATAATAATAATAAAAAAACTGAAATGTCTTGGTTAGGTAAGTATTCACCTCCCTGAGTCAATACTTAGTAGAACCACCTGTGGCAGCAATTACAGCTGTTAGTCTTTTGGGGTAAGTCTCTACCAGGTTTGCACATCTGAATTGTGCAATATTCGCCCATTCTTCTTGGCAAAATTGTTCAAGCTCTGTCAAGCTGTGGGACCTTACAGAGACAGATGTATTTAATCTGAAATCATTTGAACCACTTTTATTGCACACAGATGGACTCCATTTAACTTATTGTGTGAATTCTGAAGGCAATTGGTTGCACCTGAGCTTATTAAGGAGTGTCACAGCAAAGGGGGTGAATACTTATCTAATGAAGACTTTTCAGGTTTTTATTTTTAATTGATTTTTTTTTTTTTTACCCCCCCCCCCCCCCCACACACACTTTTTCACACATTGAAAGTGTTGAGTAGGTTGTGTAAATCAAAGGAAATAAAATCCAATTTAAATGCAAGATTTCAGGTTGTAACACAACAAACAGTGAAACTGTCCAAGGAGAGTGAATACGTACTATAGGCACTGTACCTGAGCAATAACACTGTCTTGGCAGCATTGACACATGATCAGCCTCTGGATAGCCACTGCAGTCTGAAAATGATTATGCAGATGGATCAGTAGAATGTGGCAGTCCGGTGACCCTCTGCCTTCCAAGACGTGGCCTGTCGCTCACAGAGACAGTTTCCTGGTTTCTCTGGACAGTCTGTTGATTGTTGAAGTAGAACGTCGCATTCTCTCACAGACAGACCACCTTCAGTCATGCCGATAGCGACCAGACGATCTTAATTACTCAAGCGAGGCGTGGTGATATCTTTTGCTGTTCTAGCATTAATTAAAATCATGTCTTTTTAAATGGCTATTTATACAGGTTCTTAATCAACAAATTTTGGCAATTTTAACTCCTCTCAAATACCAAACACTGAACACCTGCCGGTTTTATGAAATCTCATGACTTGATCTCAGTATTTTGTTATCCCAAGGAACAATACAACTCAAACAATCAACAAACATATTTGCATCAGTATATTTGTATTTATATCTATTTCTCGCTCTAATAATTTGTCATATTTTATCTTTGTCAAAATTCCCTGATTATTATCACACACACACACACACACACACACACACACACACACACACATATATATATATATATATATATATATATATATATATATATATTATTTTTTTTTTTTTAGTTTATTAAAATTTATAATCCAGGGTTGGTAATGGAACATGAAACAAGCATGTGATTGGTCGAGCAAGGTTCCGAGCTATTCAAAATCACTGCACTGCCTCACAGAATTTAAAGTAATAGTAGCCATCTTGTTTACCTCCAAAAAAAGTCTTTATACTCACTCACCCGTCTTTGTCACTTCAAATAATGTATTTTTATCGGTTTGTAAATGATTCCGAAAAACCCCAAAAGACACTACAGTACATTATCCACCCCTCTCCGAGATTATTATTTTTCTTTACTCCCGTTCTTCTGAAACAGCGTCTTGCACTCACACAAAAAATGAATTCAGTGCCATCTCAACTTTGCCTCCTGGTGGATCTTTTCAGTGTGAATGTACAATTCAGTATTTACTTATTGCATTTTTCAGTTAATTCAACTTCCTCAGCTTAACTTAGTGTAGTTCAAAGTTATAAATGGGACTGCTTTTGTGGTCCCTTTATTGATGTAAAGATATTTAATGAAATACATTTTTTGCCCTAAAAATTATTTCTTTTTTTTTTTTTTTTTTTTTTTAATCCACTGTTTTGACCTGGATTATAAATGCAATAAGGCCCTTCAGGGGGTCTGTATACATAGAATATAGTATATTTTATATGTATTTTTTTTATTGACGACGATTATATAAAATATTTAATGAGATCTATAAGACAAATTTATTTTAAACACATCTAGATATGTACGTACACTCTCAGTCACTCTGCTGAGTATGCTCTCCAACTCTTAGATCTCCTGTCAAACGTGAATCAGCTAATCATGCATCCATCTCTCTGATCGGACAGTTTAATAAAACTCCTTAGTATTAAGGCAAAGCCTGAAATAAGCCTGTAAATTATATATATATATATATATATATATATATATATATATATATATATATATATATATATACATACATACATACATACATATAGAAGTAGCACAGCACTGTTGATATACCATCTTATCTAAAACTACCCACACATTTGTCTAGTTCTCAAAGACATGTCCAGTTATCAAAAAATAAATAGGTGACGATTTCTTAAAGCTCACCTTTATTCATATTCTATGGTTTAATAATAACTCAGTATAGTAAAAATGAACAATTTAAAACATTAATTAAATCATTAAGCTAACTAATTATTTTCTTTGATTAAAGAACTAGCAGCATTAAACCACACCATCTGCTCTTCGTACTGTATGGTCTAGCTTTTCTTTTTACCTGTCTCACAATCCATGCCTGGTAAATATGTAATGCTACTAATAATTACATGTTGAAATTGGGTGGAACACCTTTTTTCAAAACCGTATCAAACAACGCTTAGGAAGAAGGAAACATAACAGGACATAAGTTTTACATGAACTCCTATTTTTTAAAGAGGTAAAACACAGGTTAATTTTACCCAACTAGAATCAAGCAATCAAGTAATTTAGTCTCGTAAGCACTCTCAAACTGTTTTTCATTCTGTAACGTTTGAATGAATTAATGAGTTAATTAAGGAATTTATGCTTTGATATATACATATTTTACTGTTTTAGGATACTTAATAAATACACAAATCTTTAGTTATTTACACTGTAAAAAATATTTGCGAAATTGCAGCACTTTTTCTACATCTCTGTACATTTTATTACACGATTTATTTCATGTGACGGGAATCAAAAAAAGAGTAAATTAAACAAACAAATAAATAAATAAATAAAAGCTGGCAGTTCTAAACCCCGGTAAAATAAAACTTAAGTTAATTAATTAATTAAATTAATTAATTCAAATCATTTAAAATAATGAACACAATTACAAATTAAGTTTAAAATTCTCTTTTTGATCCCCTCGGCATTGAGGTGAAGGCCATCCGACTCTGGAGTTGTGAAAGAAGCGATTGCTTCTGAGGAACTGCGTGCTATCCCTCTGACTCTGGAGCTGTGAAGAAGGTATTGCTTCTGAGGAAGAGCACATTATCCATCCGACTCTGGAGTTGTGAAAGAAGCGATTGCTTCTGAGGAAGAGCGTGTTATCCATCCAACTCTGGAGTTGTGAAAGAAGCGATTGCTTCTGAGGAAGAGCATGTTATCCATCTGACTCTGGAGCTGTGAAAGAAGCAATTGCTTCTGAGGAAGAGCGTGTTATCCATCCAACTCTGGAGCTGTGAAAGAAGCAATTGCTTCTGAGGAAGAGCGTGTTATCCATCCAACTCTGGAGCTGTGAAAGAAGCGATTGCTTCTGAGGAAGAGCGTGTTATCCATCCAACTCTGGAACTGTGAAAGAAGCGATTGCTTCTGAGGAAGAGCGTGTTATCCATCTGACTCTGGAACTGTGAAAGAAGCGATTGCTTCTGAGGAAGAGCGTGTTATCCATCCAACTCTGGAGCTGTGAAGAAGGTATTGCTTCTGAGGAAGAGCGTGTTATCCATCTGACTCTGGAGCTGTGAAAGAAGCAATTGCTTGTGAAAGAAAATAATTGGCTTTAGCTCCAGCATTTGACATACTGTTCTTCCTCCAAATTTCTAGTATTGAAACCGAAGTTACGATTTAAGATGATCACGCTCTGTAATGTTGGGCTTTGGCTATGGTGAAGAAATAACTGAATAATGTCAATAATTAAGCTGGATGCAGACATTACAATCTGACAGCTGTATTATTGCAGCTCACATGTCATACACATTGTTTTCCAATCTCTCAACTCAACTCATTGCCTGGTTTATCAATAAAGAATTGAATACGAGACTCTTAACTTCATACAAACAATTAGAAAGCAAACACTAATACATTACTGCAAAACAAGCTTAACGTTAACAGGAGAGTTTTTAACCAATTCACGTATTAGCCTTTTAACAGTAAGTATTTTTTATGTATTATAATTATTTTATTAATCATAATACTGATGTTGTTTTATTATTATTTTTTTTTATATTTTACACAAATTATTAATTTTGTAAATATAAATATTAACCTACTGGTAATTTTAAAATAATTACTGGTCCTGAATTTATAGGTCCTAAACAATAACAAAAATAATCTTACAACACTATAGAATTTTTTTTTCCGCCCCACCCCAGTCCCTAACCTGTCATGAATGCAGTCAGAATGTAATGTATCAAGCCCTGGAAATTGTAGCTCCTGTTCATTGTTCTCAGGTTCCTTTCCACTCTGTCCCTTCTTTGTATTGGAATTTCTGCATTTATAAAAAATGCATTAATAATAATAATAATAATATAATAATAATAATAATAATAATAATAATAATAATAATAATAAAGTACTTGAATTAATGTATTCTATTCCGCAGGCCCCAAATATTGCCTATTGGTCAGTAGCAATGTCTTTTCACACTGCTCGCCTTCTGGAAGATATTTTCTGTATGGAGAAAGAGTAGTGAATAATTGACATTATTAAAAAATATATTGCTGAAAGCCAGGTTTATCGGTTTAAAAAAAATAAAAACAAATTTTCTAAATTGGTCTTCAGGGGTGTTTTTTTGGTTATCGGTTAAAACAGTTAAAATGCACTACACATAACATCAGAGTCAAGGCCTCTGCTCCTCCTCTGCCCAGGCCATGGCCCTGCAGCTGAAATTGAACCAGGCTCCCTGGTACTCTACTGGGCCAGCATAACTAGGCACAGGAGCGGCCTGTTTGAGCAGTGGAAACGAAGTAAGAGTTCAAAATACTATGTGCTTCTGTGGTTAGTCTGTCAAATACATATATTGTATAGCTGACTTACCATAACAAAAAAAATGCTGTACATATTTTAATATCTTAAAAGTTTAAAACATGTCATTTTTATTTAAATTAAACACTTGACAGACCAAAAGTTTCCTGAAATATGTTTACTAGATCCTTTTTTAAAAGAAACAAGGCTGTTTTTGATGGTTTTCCCATTAGATGCATAAAATTAGCTCAAACATATGAAAGGCTTCAAACCCCAGCTATTACTAAATGCTGATTATGAGCAGATTTTTGGAAACGTTCTATATTTTCTGAGCTATGAAATTTGTCTCTACTCTCTCCACAAAAAAAAGTTCTGGTTGATGTCTGGAAAAACGGCAAAAAGATTTCTGACTAAAAATACCCAGCAATATTCGACCTAGTCATCAAGGCAAGGCTAATGTTTGGCACATGCCAGAACAGAACAAAATAATTTTCTTTTAACCTCAAAACTAATTTGACCATTGAAAACATTGAGAATGTTTCAGTATTGCTAGATATTCTGCAAATCAGTGTTTCATAGTTATAGATTAACTACTTGAGGGTCAGATCCTTGGTAAATCAAGAGATGGCAGGTACAATAAAGTAAAACACATTTTGAAAATGATTTATCATATTTCCTCAGTGATGGTTACTGGTACTTTGCTGTGTTCCACGTTCCTTTCCCCCTGTTGGAGTAGGTACTGTAGAAGAGAAAATGGAACTTCTGAGTGTGCTCTTCAAAATCGCCTTGGTCCAAATGTTAATCAGGTCATGTCCAAATTTTGTGCTGACCTGTGGCACAAGCACTTGCTTAAGAAGACAGGACAAAATGTGTTTGTGCCAACTTAGTGCCCCACAATGAGGTGCGAACAATCCTTGTCCTGGATTTTTGCTGTCATGCAACTTGTGCCCAAGGTTTTTTATACTCCCTCCAAGAGAACATATCCCATCATGTGATTAAACTACTCTTTATCTAAATTGTATTGTCCCACATATATTTTATAGAGCATGCATACAATTAATTGTCTTCTGACCTCAGTTATACTCTTCAATATTAGTCTTCTGATGCACACCTAAAATGGCATCTCCAAAGAATAAAGCACAACCAGCTCAAACTAACTTACATCAGGGGAATAGAAGTTGTGTCTAAGAAAGATACTGTGCTGGATGTGTAACTAATTAATACTGATGAATGTTGTGCATAGTTTAATATAATGCCATATACCATCATGAAAGAATCTAATAAGAATGTGTCAGTTCCATAATTTACAACACAATCTGGTCAGATACATTCCGGAATGTACCTGTATAAATAGGGAAATGAATGATATAAGCACATTACACATCTGCATTAAAATACTGTTGATGGACAGTAAACTATCATCATGTCAACAAATTGCCTAAAATGTAAATGAGGTTGCCAGTCAGACTGAATATATGATTTGGCTTTTTTTTTTTAAACTCATCAGTTCCACCGTGTTTCATTTGTTAATTACTTCTAAGATCTGTGTTTTTTTTTTCTGAAAAAAATAAATAAATAAAAATAAAATGTTTACAGTGAGAAAATGCAGCATCTATTAAAGCAGTGGGCTCAAAGCTATAAATCCCATCACAAAATTGTTGTTTTTTTGTTCTACTTATGTTGTATGTTCACAAAAGTTAATTGTGACCTTGTAATTTCCTCAACTTTACTTTCTTCATTTTATTTCAATATCCAGTCCAAGAAAGAATATATAGTACCAATAACATCAGATGGGCATGTAGGCAGCTCAAGAGCATCAAGTCCAGCAGCATCTCCAACAAAGGCAAAGCAGTGAAAAATGGGTTCTATATTGAGATGAGACAAGGACACAGTCAGAGTGGGAGAGATGACCCAGCAGGCAGTGCAAATGCTGAAGAGGACTGACAATAGGGCACTACTGAGCAAACAGTCTGGTGCTTTCAGTTTGGTCTTTTTCCAAAATTGCTGTGCCCCCCGTACTGGGTTAACAGTAGAGAGACTAAAAGCCTTGATTATTTAATATATTAGGGAATGGCTGGGAGTTGAACGATGTCTTAGCAGGGTAGCACTCTATGGTAAAGAAAAACTGCAGTTGCCAGTCTCAGCTCTGAGGAATTCAAGTGCGCCAAGGTTTGGCTGGGAATGACTGATGGAATTGCGTCACCCTGCCTGTCCTTTGTGCTCATCACTGGCTGCCCTGAAGCACATTCTTACAGGATTTAAAGTGGCTGTGAGTCAGGGTTGCTTCACTTGGCATTGTGACCAGGTGCTGCGATGCTTGGCATTAGGAGTGGAAGAACGGCTTAATAAGATCAACAGTTCACCACCAATATCACACACAGAGAACGACATTCCTCCACCCAGGAGAGCAACTAACAAGAAAGGTCATTAGAACCAAGATCTGCTTGGGACAGCTGGAGGCTTAGAGATACCATGAAATGTAAGAATGATGTACCTGTGAAATTCAATACCGTGAATTTGGGTCCTAATTATACTTCTTAAATGCATATTTATTTAATTTTTTTTAATAGTATTTGAAGTGTCCCTGTTGTTCAATCATATGTGGGTGCTGCGTCACATTGCTTATAGGCTGTAATTACAGTGTGTCTGCAGTGGCTCAACTACCATAAATTTACATTTTTGGAACTGCTGCCTCACATTACCGCCAGTTGTGATGTGAAGTGAAGCAGGCCTGTTGTGACATTAGTGTTATGTTTTTATGGAACCTCTACCTCAGTACTGCTGAAAGTGTGTCAGCAGTAATGCCACTGTATTAGTAATTTATGCCATTTAAGCACAGCTGCTTTTGCCGCTTGAGGAGCTGCATCACTGAACTGAAACACAAAATCACAGCCTTAGTTAACATACTGTAATAAGCATTTTTGGAATTGCTGCAAAGCTGCTTTATGTCCATAACAACCTTATTACACACCAGTAAGTAATAGGGAGCTGTTGTACATCCCAGCCTGCATATCTACCTGCAAATAGGCTGCTGCTGCACATTGGTTGCATTTGCGCTGCTAGTTAACACTGCACACAGACTATAGGGTTTGACAGGTATCCATAAAACACCTCATCTAAAAAGTCTGCCCAGTCTACCAATAAACTGTCTATGTTGTTGGTATTTTTAAATATGTATTTATGTAATTTTTTTTAAGCATACACACATTTAAACATTGTGGACTGGTTCGCTCTCTCTCAGTCTATTTAATTGTTCTGTACTGAGCTTGGCTGGATTATGTTTTTGTGGAAGATGATTTGGAATTCTCTCTGGACATAAGACTCATTTTTGCTGTAGTCGCAGATATTTTTAATGTCAATTGTTGATCACTAACTGTAAATACAATACCATTTTCATTAAATTGCTTTAATTAATGCCTATTTGTTTAAATGGGAAAAAAAAAAAAAACTAATATACAGTTGTAGTCAAAAGTTTACATACTCCAATGGAAATTTATAATTTCAAAAGAATTCTAGAAAACAAAGAATTTTAGGAAAAGTCTTTTGTAGCAGAAGTTTTGCTTTAAGGACGAGGAAAAAAGTTAAGATGTCTACAATTGTTTATTTCAGCAATTGTTTTTGCAAAACTTAAAAAATTCTAATTCAGAAGTATTCATACCCTTTGATGCTATGATAGTATTGTCTTTAAGGTGCTAGAAATTTCAATTTGATAATGCAGAACCTAATTCTAGAAAAGTATAGAACATTCTGGATTGTAGGTGAACATTCTTAGAGAGTATAAAAGGGTTAGACATAGAATGATTGGTGTCATTACCAATAAATCTTGTGATGACGCTTAGCAGTACCGTTTAAATCGAATCAAGAGCGATTTTTTTCTGGCAGCCACGTGGTGCCGTTGGTAGATTAGCCAATCACAGATAAGTGATGACACACGTGCTTGCCAGGAAAAATCAAGAATGAAACTGTTGTCTGTGGAGGTGTCCAAGCATAAAAATAAGCATCCTTCCTCCTTTTTTAAAATTATTTCTATAGTTCACTACTATTTTGACTAAATACAGTGGCTTGCAAAAGTATTGACCCCCCCTTGGCATTTTTCCTATTTTGTTGCCTTACAACCTGGAATTAAAATTGATTTTTTGGGGGTTTGTATCATTTGATTTATACAACATGCCTACCACTTTGAAGATGCAAAATATTTTTTTATTGTGAAACAAACAAGAAAGAAGACAAAAAACCAGAAAACTTGAGCGTGCATAAGTATTCACCCCCCCCAAAGTCAATACTTTGTAGAGCCACCTTTTGCAGCAATTACAGCTGCAAGTCTCTTGGGGTATGTATCTATAAGCTTGGCACATCTAGCCACTGAGATTTTTGCCCATTCTTAAAGGCAAAACTGCTCCAGCTCCTTCAAGTTGGATGGGTTCCGCTGGTGTACAGCAATTTTTAAGTCATACCACAGATTCTCAATTGGATTGAGGTCTGGGCTTTGACTAGGCCATTCCAAGACATTTAAATGTTTCCCCTTAAGCCACTCAAGTGTTGCTTTAGCGGTATGCTTAGGGTCATTGTCCTGCTAGAAGGTGACCCTCCATCCCAGTCTCAAATCTCTGGAAGACTGAAACAGGTTTCCCTCAAGAATTTCCCTGTATTTAGCGCCATCCATCATTCCTTCAGTTCTGACCAGTTTCCCGTCCCTGCCGATGAAAAACATCCCCACAGCATGATGCTGCCACCACCATGCTTCACTGTGGGGATGGTGTTCTCGGGGTGATGAGAGATGTTGGGTTTGCACCAGACATAGCGTTTTTCTTGATGGCCAAAAAGCTCAATTTTAGTCTCATCTGACCAGAGTACCTTCTTCCATATGTTTTGGGAGTCTCCCACATGCCTTTTGGTGAATACCAAACGTGTTTGCTTATTTTTTTCTTTAAGCAATGGCTTTTCTCTGGCCACTCTTCCGTAAAGCCCAGCTCTGTGGAGTGTACGGCTTAAAGTGGTCCTATGGACAGATACTCCAATCTCCGCTGTGGAGCTTTGCAGCTCCTTCAGGGTTATCTTTGGTCTCTTTGTTGCCTCTTTGATTAATGCCCTCCTTGCCTGGTCTGTGAGTTTTGGTGGGCGGCCCTCTCTTGCCAGGTTTGTTGTGATGCCATATTCTTTCCATTTTTTGATAATGGCTTTAATGGTGCTCCGTGGGATGTTCAAAGTTTCAGATATTTTTTTATAACCCAACCCTGATCTGTACTTCTCCACAACTTTGTCCGTGACCTGTTTGGAGAGCTCCTTGGTCTTCATGGTGCCACTTGCTTGCTGGTGCCCCTTGCTTAGTGGTGTTGCAGACTTCAGAACAGGTGTATATATACTGAGATCATGTGACAGATCATGTGACACTTATATTGCACACAGGTGGACTTTATTTAACTAATTATGTGACTTCTGAAGGTAATTGGTTGCACCAGATCTTATTTAGAGGCTTAATAGCAAAGGGGATGAATACATATGCACGCACCACTTTTCCGTTATTTATTTTTTTGAATTTTTTGAAACAAGTTATTTTTTTCATTTCATTTCACCAATTTGGACTATTTTGTGTATGTCCATTACATGAAATCCAAATAAAAATCAATTTTAATTCCAGGTTGTAAGGCAACAAAATAGGAAAAATGCCAAGGGGGGGGGTCAATACTTTTGCAAGCCACTGTAACTGTCTATAAAAGGATATATTTACTAACACTTTAGTTGTAGGCTACTTGATGTTGGCAACGTATTTATGTTAATTTGCTAAGCTCGAGATTGCTCATTTCATACACCAGCATATTGATGACAGAAAAACAATGTTGAAAAACAAACCAGTGTTTTTATTTAGTAGAGTATATGGGGGAGCACTACAACTATGGCCAAAAGTATTGCATCACGCACTACAGAAATAATAATGTTACTTATTGCTTTGTAGTTTTCCAAAAATTGAAAAATTACATTTTGAAATCTAACATGAAATACTGTACTACTATTGTAGTTTCTGGTAGGTTTTTGAGATACCATTTTGTAGTTTCTTAGATTGCATGATGTCAGATACAATATTGAAATGATGTTCATATAGATTTTTTTTAATTGTCTGCATCCTAATATTCTACTAGGTGATGTAAAACTTTTGACCATATATGTAAATTTATATTTGATTACATAGACTATATTACTGTTGCGCATAGTGCATGCCGCTCCTGTGTGTCTGGGTGCAGACTAGCGGTGTCACACTGCGTAAATGCCCAGCACTGCCGTGCATGTCTGTCTCATGCTTTAGTCAGAAAATCATTTGTCATAAAGCTGGAGAAGGACACAAGAAGATTTTCAGCTATTGTTTCTATTATCAAGAAGTCCTGTCACAACAACGCTCCCTCTCTGGAAGAAAGAAGGTTCTTTCCCCAAGAACAAGTAGAAGAATTGTGAGGAAGATTAATAACAATCCGAGATTGGCTGCAAGTGGCACTGGGGTTTCCATTTCATCCACAGGTTGAGTATTGCATGGTGAAGGGCTCAATGGTCACAGGCCAATGAAAAAGACACTCTTAGGAAAACGTCACAAGGACAATCGCTTAGTTTGCAAAGTAGCATTTGAATGATGGATATGCATTCTGGTCAAATGTTTTGTGGAGTGATGAAACAAAAATCAAGCTATTTGGTCACGCTGATAGTCGTAGTTTGAAGAAAGTCTGGTAAGGTGTACAAAGAAAAAATACCATACCTACTGTCAAGTGTGGTAATATCCTTCTGTGGGGCTGTTTTTCCTCTAATGGCACAGGAAATTTAGTTCCAGTACATGGTAAAACGGATTCCATAGCACATCAAAAGATATTGGCCAATCATCTGAAACCCTCCGCTACAAAACTAGGTTTAAAGCACAACTGGGCGTTCCAACACAACGACAATCCAAAGCACACATCAGAGTCTACTTCAGAATGGTTAAGAATAAAATCAAGGTTCTGGAATGGCCTAGTCAAAGTCCTGATCTATATTCGCTTAAAAATCTTTGGTATAAGTTGAAGAAAGCTGTGCACAAGAGAAGTCCTCGGAATTTAAATGAACTGGAACTTTTGCAAAAATCACTAAAGAGTCATGCCAAAAGCTCATTGAGAAATATCCTAATCGTTTAAAAAAGGTTATTATTGCTAAAGATGCCTCAACTAGCTATTAATTTAATTTTCCTTGTCAGGGTATGAATACTTTTGAATTAGCATTTTTGAAGAAATAAATAATTGTAGATGTTTTATTTTTTGTAACTTTTTCCTCATCCACAAAAGCAAAATTTTTACTACAAAAATGTTTTCCTAAAATTCTTTGTTTTTGAGAAACTTATAGAAATTATAAGTTTCCATTGGAGTATGTAAACTTTTGATTACAACTGTGTGTTGTTTTTTAAGTGCTCAATGTGTTTTGTTTTTCATTAACATTAACATGATTTTTTCCCTTTTCCAAAAATAACAGTGAATTAGAATGGAGGAAATACTTTGAAAATATGTCCCCATCTGTCTAAAGTAAGAGCAAAAATAAAACCATCATTAACCAATAACCAAATGTATTTCTCTCACTCTCTGTGCAAACCACTGACCTGATTTAGTGGTAGTAAGACTAATGCACTTGACAGTTACTTGCTAAATCTACCACTAATTAGAAGACCCATTACTGTGTTTTTCACACAAACATCAGTAAATCAGTTATATTGTATCTTGCATCTGTCACAGCAGTCCAAAAGCCAGATAGTATAAGGAAGCTGTGTACATGCTGCTGGGATGAAAAGGTACTCAAGGTACTTTTATGATAAACATTAACTCTTTGCAAGAAAAGATGCTGCCATACTAATTTACTGCTGCCAAATACTTTATTGCAGAACACTGATGTTTTTTGAACATGTCAATATATGTAAGTGGAGCCTAAATTATATTTATTTTTTTATGTACAGTGGTCTCCTACATTTTGTCATGTGCAGAATTGTCCAGGGTGGTTATTTGTTTTCTTTTTCTTAATGTTTAACTTTTCAGTACTAAAATAATTTAAGAAATGAAAACACAGCCACAGAGATTAAATAGCCTACCATGTGTCATATTGAACAAAGTAAAGCTGGTATTTGATTGCCATGTAAAACGGAATTAGATACAAAAAGCAAAAATTCCAGTCAAAAAACATTTAATCATAGGCAGCCAAGTTAGTACTTGTCTTGGGGTACTATTGTAAACTCAATGTTATTCAGGGGGTTATGAACAAGGGCTTGCCTCCCTACATCCTTCCTACCAATAACATCTGCTAAACCCCTGTTTAAACTCCAATCCTTGTATTTGTTCTCTGTCTTGCGATTAAAATGTTTGCCTCGCTACTCAACCTGCAGACTCAAGAGTACTGACCCAAGACTAATCTTTGACAATGACTACTTACCAGCAGCATCTGTCTCCATTAATATAAGGAGAAAATGCCTGAAAAAATTCAACCATCCTACTGCTCCTTTTTCACCCGACAGCGTGACTGACCCATTCACCCTCGCCTCCGGTGAAACCGCTGCTTCAGTCTCGCCATGCCTGCTCCTACCGCTCCAGCCATCCAGCAGCAAACCCGCCGCTCTAAACGCCTGCATTCTAGAGATACTTCTCCAGCTCATCTTTTTCAAAAAGACCATTCATAAGCTTCTAGAATGTTTGTTCTTTACCCCTTGCACTCAATTCACAGCACGTTTCTTCATAAGATCCAAAAGCCAGTGCGTTGACTTCGCAACAATAAACTATATCCTCCTCACATCGGATGTCTGGACTCATCATGACTTCACAACAATAAACTATATCTCCCTCACATCGGATGTCTGGACTCAAAGAAGCTGTAGTAAAAGAATTAAGCTAACAAATGGTTTTTGATTGAAAAACGCTTTATATACAAGAAAGGTATACCTCTAATACAATCATATAAGCACGAGATTTAAACTGAGCTCAGTGCATACGTTTGTATTAGAAAGCATGGATATCCATCGAGTCAATTCCAAAGAGTTAAAAAAAACTTTGCAATGTTTAGTATGCATACCTTTGTAAACAAGTTTTAACTTCACTCCCATTTGTCTTACTTCTGTCCAATGCTAGGGGTTTCCACTCTATCATTGCACATTCCCTCAATGGTGGTAAAAGGGGGGTTTGCATACCCAGTTGTACCTAGCAGGGTGCATCCATCTTGTCTTTCAGTTCCCCTCACTATCTAATTTCCTGCCTTTTGGCGTTTAGCTCAGATGACCATCTGTGACTTTGAGTCGTGTTAGGTTGTGCAAAACTGCACATAGCTGGTTTTGCCAATGGTAAATGAAAGAACTCGAAACTTTACACAAAAATGTATTGAAACTTAATATAAAAGCATATTAAAAAAACTAAATTAGTAAACAAATTAAAATGACTATAAAAACACAATTTAAACATAGTGATCAAAAACAACTTAACTATAAAAGATACACATAATGTAAAACTTAAAATTAATAACAATTACCACCTCATGTGGAAAAGTCATCACTACAAAGCAAGGTCAAATAATTATTAGTTCATATTATTTATTTTTGAGGTTAAAAACACAAAAAACTAACATGTTTTAACCAAACAATGGCCATCCTCAGCGTTTCTCTCATCACACTGACAGCTGCATTTTATTTAACCAAATCTTAATTAATTCTCATTTAACACATAGGTCCTTGCGTAATTATATATTTGTTAACAAAAGGCCATAACAGCTGCAGTATACCTGTCATAGTAATGAACAGTATTTAACACCATGTTACAAAAAACATATAAGTTAATATGTCATCAATACATAGACATCAATCCATTTACTACTCACAGTACAAAAATACTTAATTTACCAATATACCTAAATCAATCAGGTAATTTGTTCAAATTTTTTTTTTAATAAAACAAAATAGGGCCAACAGGATATAATACCAAATCACAATAGGTGATAAAATACATCTGCATTCAAGTACAGCTTATACACAAATAAGAACAAACACATCCACAAAGAACACCCATACATAAACATATACATACATACATATGCATACACATATACAATATATACACACATGCACATCCACATTTACATGTATGTATATGAAGAAAACCAATTATCTTTCAAGTATCCTAGAAATCTTGCAAAGCTATCTTACTACATCAAGAAAGGGATTAAGTCCAGCTTCTCATTCATACCAAAGGGTGTAGTTGTGTTGAGAGTCCAAAAGGTTTCACGTTTCAATATTTTCTAATTAATATCACCACCCCTTCTTTCTATATAGATCTTCTCAATACCAATGCATTCTGAAAACTCTATTAAAAAAAAGGAGTTCCAATACCAGCAAAGAGCGATTGGAATTCGCTATTTAATTTATATTGCCTAGTGATTTCTTGAACAGTGTTTTTATTTAAATAAAGGTGTATAATAATAATAATAATAATAATGTATATATTGTAAACATGTAAAAACTGTAATATAGTGCCTTTCACACCGCAGTGTCCCAAGGTGCTGCACAATAAAATCTCCACAAATTTACACAACAAGGCAACCGCACAATACACAGATCACTATACAACATGAAACTCAATACAGGTCATGATCCTAAGGCCAGAGAACATAAGACAGTTTACAAATGAGAGAAGGCCATTCGGCCCATCTTGCTCGTTTGGTTGTTAGTAGCTTATTGATCCCAGAATCTCATCAAGAAGCTTCTTGAAGGATCCCAGGGTGTCAGCTTCAACAACATTACAGGGGAGTTGGTTCCAGACTCCTACAATTATTTGTGTAAAAGAGCCTCCTATTTTCTATTCTGAATGCCCCTTTATCTAATCTCTGCTTGTGAACCCTGGTCCTTGTTTCTTTTTTCGGGGCCAAAAAGTCCCCTGGGCAATCTTTATTGTCAATTCTAGTTGACAAACCCCCCCCCCCAAAAAAACAAAAAAAAACACACTCAGTGTTATTAACACAGTTATTTTAAGCAATTTTAAGATGCTGCCTGTTTGCATTGAGTATGTTTCAGCAGCTGCTAAAGTAATTGAATTAATTTTATAAAGATGCTGACGTAGAAAAACTTCAGTGTGGGCCAGACAGTGGCTGTGCTGCAAAACAGGCAAAATACTGAGTCTGGAGGTTCTTCATTTAGTCTTTTACCTCTGCTGGTGATTTCCAGAAAATATTTGCCACTTCCTTCTATTAGTCTTTTTTTTAATTGTTGTCTTTCATATTCCACACATCTAACATCCCAGAAACATGTCTTATCAAATACTCTCTCAATAGCAAAGGCATCCACTTATCTGTAGCCATACTTCCTAATTAGTGTTATTGAGAGTCAAATCAGATGATTAGAAAATGCAATATCATTAGTGAACAGACACAGGCACATAGAAAAAGCCTCAACTGAATTGCTGAAAATAGAACAGTGGTTTAATGTAGCAAATCAATTCCCAATCAAAAATCTGTTGATAACTGGAGTTGCCAATTAGTAACACTAACCCCTTTATAACCCTGCATTGTTCTTGTAACTGATGGTCTTGTGTACACTGCGTTGTAAACAACTTCTCCATATTTGCTCTAACTTAGACCTACTACCATTGTATCTGGTTCAGCAAATGTCTGTTTGTTCTATAATGGAAATAATAATTATTTCATAGCCAAATATGATTTGCTTCATTATGTTGTTTTCCTCTTTGGGAGCACCAAGGTGAACTACAGTATGTAAAAGAATATTTGAACAAAACAACAACAAAAAACATCTTGTTATAAATAAAAACATGTTTTCCTTTTAGTTTAATTGAAAGAATAATTTTTTAAAATGTCTATTCATGAGGAATGTATTCAGTACTCAAGAGATAAATCATCAATGTGTTTTAAAAGGTTTGCTTTCAAGGGAACAGAGTTAAATTAACAGTATAAGATGTTTGGCCTATGGTCAGGTTTGACCTTGGATGTAGCTTCTTTGTATCTTTTCCAAGCACCAAGCAATAAATGCAAAAAAAGAACTTATTTTGCCTTGCTCTCTAAAATATATTGGTTTTGTTTTCAATGTATCAGCTGACTTGAAATCCTATACATAGTTAAAGAAAAGTTCCATAATAATTGCATTGAATGGGTTCACCTTGAATGGAATTAAACCATTCAGATCAATTTCTCTCAGAAGATGATTGCCTTTCTTCATGATAACTCTATTCAGAAAAACAGTAAAATATTTCAGTTCTTTTATCCATTACCTACATTAAATTCAAAAATTGCAGACACATTATTAGCAGTTATGATCTATATGATATAAATGCAAATTCACAAGCACTGAGGTTTTTTCTTCTATCTTATTAACTACATGGATGAATTTGATTAAAAAAACAACCTAGAGCATAATAAGTACATTGTGTAGCATTGGAGTGGAGTAATGCAATTAAGTAGATTAATTAGTGTTAAACATTTTTAAAACTTTGGTGATGAGTTTAATACTCATCGGGGTCTGAGCTGTGGCCATCCAATGCTATTTTGCATGAGGAAAGCACAGTAAAACAATGGTTCAATAACAAAATAGTACTGTACTCACTAACTCATAGTAAAACATATCACACATTAGAAAATGATTCAGTATCATCAGCCAATCAGCTTCCAGCTATAGCAGGCATTAAAAGAGAGTAGATGCCTGCTGGAACGTCAGTGCATTGTTTAGTTCACATCTACTGGACAGCAAATACTAAGCAAATACACAATTGGTCCAAATGTATTTTATTGTCCACCAATACCAACCAATCAATACTTTGCACTCAAGATAGAAACCTATCTTGTTCATGCAACTGCCGTGTCAGCCAATCACAGCCTGTGCTCGACTGGACAACAACAAATGGAGACACAGCCCATTCAGTAATATTGCTCCATTCAGATATCTGCACTCTTCAGAAAAACTAGAAGCAGCTCTGACAAGTAAACATTTTTACTTATTTTTTCTCTAATTAAGTATGTGATCCTTTATGAACATTTTGAACCATTTCATGTCAAGTTCATGATAAACGTAGGTTTAAAAGTGTTTATTTTAAGAAAATAATAAAATAAAAAAATCATTTTTTAATATCAAAAGCGGCCTCTCGACGAAGGCTGTAACGAGTGGTAGTTGACCTTGACTTTAGTTATCGCCCTCGCCTTCGGCACAGGACACATAACTCCAGTCGAGGTCAACTACCACACGGTAAAGCATGCACTGAAGAGCACTAGCATTTAAATAATACATGTCCTAAATTGATTTTCAGTAGTAATGTACATTCAGACTACATTTTGTCACCATTTAGAAATATAACATTTAGTATAGGAAAGATATAAACATTAGGAGAAAGAACTAAAAAAAATGACAGAGATTCAGACCCAAGTTAGCTTATCCCAGCAACTTAACCCAAGTTAGTATCCCAGCAACTATTTTTCTTTACTTCCTCATTTAGTTGTTTCCAACATTTAAAACTGTTTATCTCATTGCTCGAAACAATAATATCTTTGTTTAAGCATTTTACAACCAAATATTGAAAATGTTGCCTTGTTTCTGATAAGATCCACTCTGACTTGAGAACCATAAAGTAAAATAGAGATGAGAGGAATGAGTAGAGGCAGTCCAAATCTGCAAATTGTGGAATTCCTTGGAAATCACAACCTCCTGCAGAATTCACAATCTTCCACAGATTCAGTATATTCTGCAGCTACAGTAATTCTCATAAACAGACTGCTAAAGTGACCTGTAGTATTTAACTTATTTATTTGGTTTTGTTAAATTAACAGCTGTTTTGTCTCCTTCAAAAAGATCATTTAAGATTGGAGTTAAGGATTTAATAAGAAGTTTCATGTGATGTGATTTTACTGACAAAATTACTTTAAAAAGAACATTGCTGCCCGTCTGAAGTTCACCAAAGAGCACATAGGTGATCCACAAGACTTCTGGAATAATGTTCTCTGGAAAGACAAGTCAAAGGTAGAACATTTTGGCCTCAATGAGAAATGTTATGTATGGCGTTATGTATGTTTGAACAGAAGAACCTCATTCCAACCGTCAAGCATGGTGGTGGGATTGTAATGGTTTGGGGCTGCTTTGCTGACTCTGGACCTGTACGGCTTGCCATCATTGACAACCGTGAATTCTGCATTGTATCAGAAGATTCTAGAGGAGAATGTGAGGCCATTCTTCCGTGAGCTGAAGCTGAACCGAAAGTGAGTCATGCAGCAAGACAATGATCCTAAACATACAAGCAGATCTACAAAAGAATGGCTGCAGAAGAAGAAATTTCGCGTTTTAGAATGGCCTAGTCAAAGTCCAGGCCTAAACCCCATCGAAATGTTGTGGCAGGACCTGAAGCGAGCTGTCCATGCAAGGAAACCCTCAAGTGTCATCGAGTTGAAGCAGTTCTGTAAGGAGGAATGGGCCAAAATTCTTCAAAACCGATGTGGGATACTGACCAACAGTTACAGGAAACGTTTAGTTGAAGTCATTGCTGCTCAAGGGGGTGCCACCATTTACTGAATCTAAAGGTTCACATACTTTTTCATACGTGGATATTGAATGTTGAATCATTTGTATCATGTTTTTGTGTCATTTGTTTAATGAGGTTATCTTTATGTATTATTAGGTCTTAGAGTAAGATCTAATAACATTTTAGGTTTGAAATATGTGAAAATCCTGAGGGGTTCACAAACTTTTTCCCGGCACTGTATGATGCTCAAATCTTTTCGATAAAATCGATAGTGTAAATGAAGTGCTATTGTGATAAGTGTGAATGTGTTTTTTTTTTGTAGATACATTTTTTGTGGACTGATATTTGGCTAAATCACCTCATGCAGCAACACAATGTATGTGAAGAGATACATTTAGTATTCGGAAAGAAGATATCCACAAGATTTGAAACAAACAATTCTTTATTGGATCTGACAGTAATGTAATATGTAATATATTGTAATATAAATTGTCCATTGGAGCTCGATAGCTGGCCCTATACGTTGACCGAACTATGATGTAATGTATATTGATTGATGATACCTGACGCCAGCAAGCAGGACAAGTGGCACTATGGGCCACCTTTCCCCTAAACAAGGCGCGCTGCAAGACGGAAGCAGAGGAGGAGGACCAAACAAAGAAACGAAGAGGGCTATTTATGGGATGTTTCATTATGTATGTGATTAGTGGGTGGATTCCCCTTTCAGAAAAAACAAAACAAAACATAGTTTCCAATTCATAAGAACAACTCAAACCAGTGGTACGCACAGTGCGGAACGCGTGTTCGGCTGTGGGCACAAATGTACATAACAACTTGCACATATTCTTAGACATCACATTTCTTCCAAGTAGTCTTTTTAATTTTTTCAAAAATGTTAAACAAAAATCAGTAAACATATTTCAAAATGACCCCTTTTTTGAGAAAACTGAGAAATTAAGTTATGATTGCTCTGATACACAAGAAGCTTCAGTTAGGCAGTATACCATCTGATTAAGCCACTAACAGGAGAGGACTTCTTGTAGCACTGCCTGCAGATGACAGTTAAAACACAGAAATGTAATGTTTTCAAAATAGAATCCAATGTAATCAATTTACTGTCTTAAACCCACAATGGTGGGCAAAGTCAAACAAGTGTTACCACATGCTAGAGTCCTGAATTGGGTCGGGTGCCCGCAGGTGTCCTGCAAAAGCAGGATTGAAATGTGAACTTTTTCGCGGTTTGCAATTCGGGTCAAATTTATTATTTTATTTTTTTTTGGGGGGTCAGACTTGAATCTGAATTTGAAACACCAAAAACATGTTCTGTCCTTTCAGCGTACTTGTCTGTAACCCTTTCCCAGATAACGTATCAGAAGGTAAATGTACCAGTATTTACTACGCTAAAGCAGGAGGCGATTAGGGAGAAGTCAGCTGACTATGCAGTGTTCTCGCTTTGTATTGCCGCTCGTTTGACACGTCGCAAGATCCTTTTATTACATCTGCTTGGTGATATTAAAAATGTCACTCACTCTGTGGACGAGGTGAAACAAGATAGCACAGGGTTTATACCATGTGCTGAATAATAATTCGAAAGGTACATCAGAATTGTTATTATTTTGGAATTACAGCGAATGAAAACTGGAAACTGGATTTGTTTCTTGTAAAACCTGTCATTATGTTTTTTATGAATGACAGCCACAAAACTGGTACATGATCTCTGTGTGACCCCTGTTCGAGGTTGTAAAGACAAAGGAAAACAAACTTTAGGTCCCCCTCAACTTAATGAAGGAATGCGAGGCATTAGTGCAGTTAAATAACAATTTTTATTACCACATCAAACAATCAGGTTAAATGAATATTAAAATGGGATCTTCTTTACTAGCTAACAGTGTATCTAGGATCAGTTGTTGCTGGAACTGGGTGACAGTACGATTAGGAACTCCATCTGACCACACGCCGATCAAGCAAATATCTAAAAGAATAATAAGAAAATAAACACGTGCAGAAACCAAAAGTGAAAAGAGAATAACATAAACAAACTCAAACAGCAAAACAAAAGAAAATACAATACTTAAACCGTACCGATCAAATTATAAAGTGCTCAAAATGCCAAATACAAATAGTTTACTCGATCAACCGTGTGGTCGGAGTAACCAAGTTCCAACAAACACAGCTGGAGTGTAGTAAACCGCTATAGAATACTCATAAACTAAAGATCCAGAGTAAGCACAGAAACAGAAAGCAATGATACACATCAGGAAACCTAAACACTACCAAGGGCACAAAGAAAGAAAACCCTAGAACATACACTAAAATAACCATTAAAAGAAACAGTAAAAGAAACAGTGGCTGGCACTCCTGGATTCCTGCAAACCGAAGAGACGAAAAGGTATCAAATGCCAGCCACAGTTTATATAAAAGCATAAATACAAATAATAAACAAAACAGTACCTCAGTTGACCGTGAAAGATTGCACACACGCCCGTCCTAAACAAACATCAACACAACATTTAAAACCAATACAATGGGAAGATGCATCAAATACATTGAAATCACACTAGGTTAGGTGGTGTAGCCAACTTAACAAACTGCAGGTAGAATGCCAACCAGAAACTTGCACAGAGGAGAAGACTCCAGGACTGGAGTGGAAGCGACAGCGAGTGGGAGAAGTACAGGCGTGGGAAAGTACAGAGCAGTTTAGAAGCAGAAAGGAGAAATTGCATCTTGAATTGCTTTCATCAGGAAACAGAGGACATTGGGAAAACACAGCAGCAGCTCAAAGTCAAACAGCCGTGTGTGTTTTTCTGATAACAAACAAGCTGAAACTCGGAGCAGCTGATTCAAATTCAGCGCCTGGTCCTGGGAGACAGTCAACATGGTTTTAGGAAAGGGAGATCGTGTCTAACTAACTTGCTTGATTTTTTTGAGGATGCAACATCGATAATGGATAATTGCAAAACATATGACATGGTTTATATAGATTTCCAGAAAGCTTTTGACAAAGTCCCGCACAAAAGATTAATTCTCAAACTGAACGCAGTTGGGATTCAAGGAAACACATGTACATGGATTAGGGAGTGGTTAACATGTAGAAAACAGAAAGTACTGATTAGAGGAAAAACCTCAGAATGGAGTGTGGTAACCAGCGGTGTACCACGGGGATCAGTATTAGGTCCTCTGCTATTCCTAATCTACATTAATGATTTAGATTCTGGTATAGTAAGCAAACTTGTTACATTTGCAGATGACACAAATGTAGGAGGAGTGACAAACACTGTTGCAGCAGCAAAGGTCATTCAAAATGATCTAGACAAGATTCAGAACTGGGCAGACACATGGCAAATGACATTTAATAGAGAAAAGTGTAAGGTACTGCACACAGGAAATAAAAATGTACATTATAAATATCATATGGGAGTGTGGCAAAGTGGTTGGTAAGGGGAACAGATGTCGCGGTGATGAGGTGCAGGAGTGATGAACAGACAACAGTGATTCAGTGAATAAGTGCTTTATTGCTCTTTTCCAGGTCTGGCGACCGTCAAAAATAATAAATCCCCGGCAATACACAACAATGTGTAAAGCACGGGGATAATGAAACCAAGGGCACAGTCCTGAACAAAAACAGCGGTACGGTCACCAGTCCTGGGTGATCGAAAACGTGCAGGTGCTCAGTGCAGTGGTGCTCCAGATAGTGCTCTCCTTTCGACAGCTCCGGAGATGTGCGTTAACTGTCTAGTGCTGAATACAAAAACAGACAGTTACACGGACAGACACAACAATACAAAACACTAACACAATCCACTCTGAGAGCTCCTCTCTCAGTCCTTCTCTCTCTCCACTTGTTTAACCCAAACGAAGGAGAAGATCAGCGTTACCCTGGCCCCTATATGTAATCCTGCATGATATCTAGGTAAACGGTTGCAGCTGCCTTATTACTTGCAGCTGTCTCTCGTTTACCTTTCAAATCAATACGGTCTTACAACAGAGTCGCGCTTCCCTCCAGGCTGACCCACTTCCCTGACCCGGAAACGAACTGTCAGGCCAGCCCTTCCAGATACTTCTCCTCCCGTTCTTTAGCGCCCTCACAGGTTGGGAGGAAGATTCATCACCAGAACTCATCTTTCCGTCACAGGGAGATACTGAAATTGGAGAAGGAATCTATGAAAAAGACCTAGGAGTTTTTGTTGACTCAGAAATGTCTTCATCTAGACAATGTGGGGAAGCTATAAAAAAGGCTAACAAGTTGCTCGGATACATTGTGAAAAGTGTTGAATTTAAATCAAGGGAAGTAATGTTAAAACTGTACAATGCACTAGTAAGACCTCATCTTGAATATTGTGTGCAGTTCTGGTCACCTCGCTATAAAAATGATATTGCTGTTCTAGAAAGAGTGCAAACAAGAGCGACCAGAATTATTCCGGGCTTAAAAGGCATGTCATATGCAGACAGGCTAAAAGAATTGAATCTGCTCAGTCTTGAACAAAGACGACTACGTGGCGACCTAATTCAAACATTCAAAATTCTAAAAGGTATTGACAGTGTCGACCCAAGGGACTTTTTCAGCCTGAAAAAAGAAACAAGGACCAGGGGTCACAAATGGAGTTTAGGCAAAGGGGCATTCAGAACAGAAAATAGGAGGCACTTTTTTACACAGAGAATTGTGAGGGTCTGGCATCAACTCCCCAGTAATGTTGTTGAAGCTGACACCCTGGGGTCCTTCAAGAAGCTGCTTGATGAGATTCTGGGATCGATAAGCTACTAACAACCAAACGAGCAAGATGGGCCGAATGGCCTCCTCTCGTTTGTAAACTTACTTATGTTCTTATGTTCTTAAAACCAACAATAACTCGTTTGACTACAACCAGCGATCTCTGCCGTGACAAGCACGGCGCTTTTTATAGATAAGTGTGGCAAAGTGCCCGTCCCTGTGTGTATTTTGTGTTGTATGTTGTGTGTTCGGTGAGTGGAGAACGGGACTGAAGCCGGAGGTAATTTTAATAACAATAATAGTAATAATAGTTACTAGAAGCTCACCGTGTTTTGTCTGTGTAGTTCGTTTTGTTTGTCTTTTTGTTTTGGCTACGAGTGCTGTGTCCTGCGTTTTTGTTTGTCACAGCCTTTTCATTTACTGTTCTGTTCTTTCATTAAATGCTGAGCGCAGGCAAGCGCTCAGCTTCCCCAAAACTCCACTTCTCTGTTGTTTATTTCCTGGTTTATGGTCTGTCGTCACCCACTACAGCCGTCTTTGTGACAGTAAGACAGTCAAGAATTGATTAATCAATGATCTGATTAAGATGCAGCCACTTGTCCCAGGATTACACCATCCCACACGCTACATCTGCAAAAGCACAGGTGTAGCTCCCTTTCAACTGGTGGCACGAAAGGAATAGACAGGTATTTTATAGTAAAGTCCGATCATAAAAATAGGACCTGCACAGGACTCTGCCACATGCATTTTGGTTGTTAAATATAAAAAATGGAACATATGCATATGTTAGGATCACACCTGTCAGGTGAATCAGTAAAAAATATAAAAAATATATATAAAACATGACTTACTGAAAGTTTCTCAAATGATAGCTATCTTTATCCTTTTGAAATGTAAATTTGAGCAGATTTGCACAGCACCTTTGATGAAACCAGCTTATTAAAAATGCAGTGTCTGCTTGTATAGTTAATTGATATTGAGTTTATAACCTTAAATAGAGCTTTACTGTCAAACTTTAATTTCTACAGAGTTCCATATGTAGTATGGAATTTGTAATGAGTGGTCAATCTTTATATGTCGTATCTAGTTTTATCTGGTATTTGTGCACCAGTACTGTTTTCGAAGTAAAATCGTTATCTTTAAATGACTCAACTTTTAGTTCTTGGTTTATAAATCTCTAAGGCGTATCTTTAAGACACTGAACACTGACAGTCTGAAGGGAAGGGAATTACAGTGCTTGCTGATTTAGGGGAACATTGTTATTCTGCTTGAGGAACAGGAAAATAGCTAGAGATACAGTACAGTGTGTATCCTAGCACAACACATGTTAGGACCTACTGATAGTGGAATGGCCCTAAACCTTTAAGATTTTAGCAGTTAAAGGGGCAATCATGTTTTCATAACACAGACATTTGTATTAAAGGTAAGCTAAAACAAGTCAAATTTATGTTGAATGAGAATTGCCAATAATCAAAGCATCCTAAATATATCCCGATTAATTCAATGTGCTACATATGGAAGCACCTGAATATTAGGTGCAATGTTGGCAGCAATAAAAAGACATAGATGAAACCAAGTCATAAGGTGATTATGCAGACTGGGGTGTTGTGTTAAACCACTGAGCTCCAAGGTGAAGAAATAAAATAGTCTAAAGATTTCAAATATATACAATGAATTCTCATTTATATGACAACTACAGTGATTTGTTATTAGGAAGTGTGGCAAAGTAGCTAGTGAGTGGGGAACAGGTGTTGTGGTGATGCGGTGCAGGAGTGAAAGGCAGACAACGTAATCCTTTGAAAAAAAGTGCTTTATTTGTATTCCAGGTCTGGTGACCGTTTAAATAATAAATCCCCGGCAATACACAACCATGTGTAAAGCATGGGGATAACAAAACAGGGCACAGTCCCGAACAAGAACGAACACACGGTCACCAGTCCTGGGTGAGTGCAGTCGTGTTTGTGGTGAGTGAAGACACGGTATTTCGTAACGGTTTTGTGCAGTGGCGATCCAGATTGTGCTGACCCTCGACGACAGCTCTTGATTTGTGGGTTAGCTGTCTAGTGGTGCAAAACACAAACAATTACAAGACAGACAAAACACAATACACAACACGTTTTTACTGCACGAGAGCTCCTCTCGGTCCTTCTCTCTCCTGAGCCTTTACCCAAACGAAGGAAAAGATAAGAGTTACCCTGGCCCCTATATGTACTCCTGCATGACATCTAGGTAAACGGTTGCAGCTGCCTTATTACTTGCCCAGGCTGACCGACTTCCGCACCCCGGAAACGAACTGTCAGGCCAGCCCTTCCAGATACTTCTCCTCCCGTTCTTTAGTGCCCTCACAGGTCGGGAGGGAGATTTACCACCAGAATTCATTATCTTTCTGTCACAGGAAGATACAGGGCTTTATGCTGGAACACTTTATAGAGTTGCTAAGAAGATGAAACCACAGTATGGTTACATGCAAAGAATTCTGGTAGTTTTTGGAAAACATATCACAAAATATTTTATTGGGTTTCCTGTTCCAAGTCCTGCTTAAATTGTTGCAGAAATAATTCTGAACATCACTTTTCATGAAACTTAGTTTAGTTTATTCACTTTGTGCCTGCAGGGCCAGCACAAGCATATATTAACAGTGCAAGCACTAATACAAAGAGAGACCTAAGTAAATAATAAAATAGCTGTTTTGGTTTGATGTCTTGCTGGCAAATTCTTGGTTGATTGAAAGTATAAAAATATAAAACGGTAGATCCAGCTACAAAGCTGTCAGATTCATTCGTTCTTGGACTGTGGGCATTTAAAATAATTGAAGTGTAAAAACAGACTTTTATAACCAGCTCATTTTTAATCAAATCACTCCATCCTAACAGAAAAAAGCTTTCATTAATATTTTTCTATCACTAATACTGTGCAACTATGTTGAAAGGCCTACATGATAGCATCCTAAAGTATCTTTCAACTAAATGAACAAATTGAAATTAGAATTTAATTTTTATCACTTTGAAGTTCAATTTTCCCTCACAGGCAACTTATAATGAAGTAAGTTCTTTCTTTCAGGCGTGTTTGATAAGAAAATCTTTTGATGCATATTTCTACTTGAATTATTAAATTAAAATGGCCTTTTCCACCAGCTAGAATGCTAATGCTTCACTTTGCCAGAAAATATCTTTCTTCTCATCCTCATCAGTGCATCAATAGAAACAGACTTCCTGAATGAACTGCTGACAGGAGCCCAATTACCCTTTGACCGCCCCACTTTCAATGTTATCAGTGGTCAGAAGGAACAATGTTATTTTACATTTTTTATCATTGTGCCACAAACTTAGGGGCAGATGTACTAAGATTGGCCAGTCATAGCGCAAACATACCACAATTTGCATTTTCGTTACGACAATTTACAAAGTGTATATGTACAGTACTAAGAACAAATATGCTAATGAAGACAGCCACAATATACAAATTAAAATATTATTTGAGTCATCTTAACAAGATTTCTAGCGAGAGCTGTGTGATATTTTTTCAAATAAAATATAGTGGCAGTTGAGTTAGGGTGCAAGAATCAAAATAACATTGTTTTTGTTAAATTTAAACGTCATCTGTACAACACATTCTGTTCTGTCTTCATTTGACCTATTTTAATATTGTTATATATGTAAAATGACACACTGGGATCCTTCAAGAAGCTGCTTGATGAGATTATGGGATCAATAAGCTACTAACAACCAAACGAGCAAGATGGGCCGAATGGCCTCCTCTCGTTTGTAACCTTTCTTATGTTCTTAAAAGTGAAAGGCGGTTTAATCCCATCAGATTCTATAGTGGGGCCCCAACCTTCACCCCCAAAAAGTTTTTCATAATCATACAGCAGCCCCTCACTAAACCGGACATGTTTGTCCAACATAATGAGGTGTCGGATTTAAAAACAATACAATAAAATCACACACACACATACATTTACAGTTCTAGATGTATTTTAAATGTGTAAATCATTGTGCTGAAATAACATTAATGTGTTTTGGGTAGGCTTCACATTATATTATGTAAAAATATAAATCTGTATAGTAGGTCTATACAGTATACAGCACAGCAGTAAAATCAAATGAATACCTAGCGCACTTTTTTCATACTTTAGCCTACTGGTAACACAAAAGAAATCATGCTGCTAAAATGATGCTAACAGTGTTGCGTTTGTTTAGTACATTGCATGCTACACTTCCTTCTGGTTTGCATGTGGTTTGCAACGATTGCGACAGACGCAACATTTTAGTATGTCTACCCCTTAATCTTTTCTTTACCTTTAACCAAAGGGTTAGCTACAATTTTTTTAATTACCTATTAATAAATTACATTATTAAAGCTCCAGCCACATTCCCATAGGTTTTATAGTGATGGGGTATTTAACCCCATCCACACCGATTACACTTAATAAATAAAATGACGGGCGGCTTTCATTTGCCCGTACACAACTACAATATAGTCCATAATAATAATAATAATAATAATAATAATAATAATAATAATACATAAATATGCACAAGGGGATGGCACCCAGTCACAGTATGAATGAACTGAATAATCATTAACTTAATAATACTGTTTCTATCTGTATTCATAAATGAGCAAAATAATACTAATAAAATAAAACACTATATCTGGTTCAATAGTATCTGACTGTTTTTTATTGATAACCATTGGTGCATTTAACTGCTATCTGGATGTAACATTACAATAACACTTTTTTTTTAAAAGACTCACATGATGAATCTGTCATAAATCAAACTAACTATACAACCACAGTATATTGAATTGGTCTTTGCACAGGGATTCACTTTGACACACGCCCATTTTCACATAAAAAATAGCTCAAAGAGTTGATTTTAAAACAATTGTCAACATGAAGGGTTTCACTCTGCAATAATCTTTACAGGCAGGGATTTGGTTCCCGATAATTGTTTTGCTTCATAAGTACAGAAACATTGTTACAACTTGGAAGGCTTAATGAAATCGGGTTAGGATTACATGATCTGTATAGCAGCTCCATAATATTAAAGCAAATTGTGCATTTTCTGGATCTTAGTGTTGTATACCACATTTTTGTTGGACCAACATCAATGTAATCTTTTCCATTGTTTTTTATTTCAATGATGCACCTCGGGCTGTTTTGGTTTAATTAAACCTGAAAGCAGTCAATAATAAGTGCTTATAAGATAAAAAAGTGAGTAAGTGGGTGTAGAAGCACAGTATAGTAAAATGGTCAGTACTTCTTATTTTATATTCCCTTCAGTTCAATTATGTAGCAATAATCACAAAGGACCATTTCTCTCATAAGATATTTTTTAAATTAATTTAATGCTGATAGCTGTTGTAGTTAAACATAAATAAATAAATAAATTAAACCTTTATTTTACAACAAATAGTTTATGTATGGTTTGGAATGCTAGGATTATTTGATATTTGTATTTGTTACCAGACGTACCGGATATTAAATTATATAATCTAAACACGTGACTAAGATAATCCACATACTTCGACAACTAAATCCTCTCTCTCTCTCTCTCTCTCTCTCTCTCTCTCTCTCTCTCTCTCTCTCTCTCTCTCTCCCAACATATCTATGTTTATTAAACCTTGTTTTTTAAATCCATCTTGTGATTTTCTAAAACACCATCACATGACAGGTTATAGTTTGCACTATCGACCCTAAAGTCTGAAGGGAATTATAGGGCTTGTTTTATTTAGAGCAACATTGTTATGCCACTTGAGATAAAGGAAAATAGCTAGAGAAGCAGTACAGTGTGTATCCAGGCATAAAACAAAGTGGAATTGCCCTAAACAATGTGTAAAGGTTTTAGTAATAAAGGGGCAATCATATTTTTATAACACATACATTTTCATTAAAGGTAAGCTTAAACAAGTCGAATTTATGTTGAATGAGAATTGCCAACAATCAAAGAATCCTAAATATATCCTGATTAATTCAACGTGCTACATATGGAAGCTCCTGAATATTAGGTGCAATGCTGGCAGCAATAAAAAGACATAGATGAAACCAAGTCATGAGGTGATTATGCAGACTGGTGTGTTTTTTTTTTATCTGTTTGTATTTAATGTACTATGCCCTGTATTTCACTGTATTTAATGTATTATGCATTGTTCCTCTATCTTGTAAAATACTTTGTGATGGTGGTCCACTATGAAAGACGCTGTATAAAATATTGATTGATTGATTGATTGAGAATTAAATCATATATTAGACAAGGTGGGTTGAAAACACGCAGGAACACAATACATAAAGAAAAGAAAAGGTGCTTTAAGAAGATAGTAATATGTGTGTAACCTTGACTGAGCTCCAAGACAAAGAAATGAAATAATCGAAACTGAATGCTGATAAAGCTCTTTCAGGATTTAATAAAACATTCATTGACTGGATATTTCTGATTTTATGGACAACTATTGTCCCCTCATGTTGATAGAGTGTCCTCCAGGGGACAATATAGCCCTCAGTCTTTGGCCTCGGGCAATACAATCAGCTGTCAGACACTGTATCCCCCTCGGGGACAATAGTTTTCCACTACACCCCTCAACCCCAGTCCATATATATATATATATATATATATATATATATATATAATATATCTATATATATATATATATATAGTACGGTATCCATATTGGTAACTGAAACCATTTGATTTATTTTATCATTAGCCTTCTCAGCTTCACGAGCAGTGGAGTGAAGAAGAGGGGTCAGAGATGTTATGGTCAACATAAAAAGAAATCAAATATTTTCAACTGTGACATTTTATTTTTACAATGTTTGTTTTAAGTGTATAAAGCAGTCAATTGTTTTATGCATTTATTACTTATTTTTTTAACACTTTTGTTATTTCTGTTTAAAAGTTTGTGTCCATCAGCAGTCTGCATTGATGTGAAAATGTCTTACTATTCGTTATATGACCAAAGGAACTTTAATTCAATTTGTTCTGTTTCCTGGAGAAGGGGTTTGTGGGAATGGTGTCACTCTGAAGCTCAGTTGAGCTGCAGCGGTTGAGAAGACAACATATCCTGTATGAAGTGATGGAATTGCCCACCCAGGCTCCAGATTATGTACAAAGACATATTCCTGGATTATTGGTTCAGTGACTCAGTATTTCCCCTATTTCGTTTTGAAATTCTACTTGTATTCCAAGTGTCCAGTTGATGTAAAAGATACATGTTTTTAAACGTTTCACGTTGGAATATGTAAAACATGTTGTTAAAAAAAAAGAAGGTAAAATCTGATCCAGCTTAGCAGCCAAGCATACTTCTATTATATGTATTATATTGAGCTGTGATGTGCCCAGCTTCAAGATAACCAGCTATATTGAAGTTAGGTGTCATAAGCAAAAGTAACATGTTTTTTTGTAGAAGAAACATCTTGAGAGAGAGAGAGAGAGAGAGAGAGAGAGAGAGAGAGAGAGAGAGAGAGAGAGGAGAGAGAGAGAGAGAGAGAGAGAGAGAGAGAGAGAGAGAGAGAGAGAGAGAGAGAGAGAGACAATACAATGATGCCACTAATTAAGCGAGAAATCCTTTAAATGTTCCTTTCCAAATGTAATACTTTTTCATGCAAATGATTTAAAAATGTAACTGAAATGTTAGTTAATTGCTTACATTGCTTGTTGTTGAGGCAAATAGAATGAAAACGCTGAGCTCCACTTTTGAAAGGTAAAAACTTTAATTTAAGCAGGGCACCTTACACTTGTAAACATTAGAAATGATGCCAATACCACCATTGGTAGATATAAACTAAGGGGTTTCTGCTATTATCTGAATCTCTACCATATTTAAATTCTCTTTACTGAACTTTCATTATATTCATCATGGATTACCTGAGCCAATCAGGTCCCATGAGCCAGTGCAACTAGAAACCCAGTAAAAAATACATGATTATACACAAAAACTTACATATTTTCTCCAGTTACGTTCCCTCAATGCAACAATTTCTCACACAGCTCAGGAGACCTGAAGGTCAACGTCTGATCCCACGACCAAGCCAATTGTCTCTTTATATCCAGGAACCCGAGAGCGAACATCAGGGAACTACTGGCCTCAGATGGACAGGCCAGCCCTGCAGGTATACATTTGAGCTCACCAGTTTTGCCTCCCTAACCAGTGGGAGTGCCAGAACTACGCTTCCTCTGGAATCCCTACAATAGACTTTAGCTTTAAAGGTTAATGTGTGTTTTAATGAACATTTCAAATGACATTACAGTGGACTTATGCAGAACCCTTTTTTCAGACAAACCCTTTACTTTGTATTGGATTTGGCGGCGTTCTGAGACAAGGGGGTGGGGTCGGAGCTAATAACACAGACAGGCACAAACAAGACAGTTCATACTGCGCCAGAGAAGAGCAACAGCGTGGGAGAAGTACAGGCGTGGAAAAGTACAAAGTAGTTTAGAAGCAGTCGGAAAGCATGTTGACAGCTGCAGAAACTAAACTTACACTAAAAAACGTCCTTCAAGCCAGTAATCTGTGACACCTGCATGATGTGGCAAATCCAGGAAAACCCAGCAGAGCATAACCAAGTGTGTGTAAAGTGCTGCAAGAAACAGGACTCGCTTCAACGAAGAAGTGTGCTAGAAAGAGCAGAAGGAACCTGAGGAGCTGACACACCGGGAGTTCTTAGAAGTTTTCACCCCTAACAGACAGAAAGCCACCAAGGAGATAGAAGGTGGTCTAAACAGCTGGATTCAGGTAGGCAGAGACAGGAAAAAAAGAAACTTAGTCAAACACAACCACTAGAAATCAAAACATCAAACAAGTTTGAGCCACTTCAAAATTTAGATATCAAGAGAATGGAAGGAACAACATCCAGGATCCTATAAACAGTGCTGGCCAGGCAGCAAAAAGAAGGGATGTCATGATTGTCGGGGACTCCATATTGAGGAACACAGCAAGATCAGTGTGCAGCCTAGACCGCCTTACAACAATAGTGTGCCAGCAGTGTCTTGAAGCCCAGATGTTAAATCTGGAAGACAAAAAACAACACAGAATCAGTATGTGTTAGAATAATGGACAAAAAATCAATGGGAATTATAATAGGGGCATGCAATAGACCGCCAAAATCAGACACCAAGCAAAATAATCTGTTATACAATGACATTACAAATGTGGGCAGCAAAGGAGAAGCCATACTAATGGGGGATTTCAACTTCCCCCATATAAAATGGGAAAACTCGGTGGGGAGCAGCCTAAAACAATTTTAAAAAGACCAGCTATGAGGGAATGAAGCAAAGACTAACAAAAGTAGACTGGAGCAATAGAGAATACATCCACAGAAAAAGCTATCTTTCAAAAATATAGTAATAGAGGCACAAAACAATTCTAAATCTAACACAAAATGGCCAAAATGGTTTAATAGATCAAATAAAAAAAAAAAATCCAGAGAAAAAAGGCACTCTACAGAACGTTTAAAAGAGACCAAGAACAAAGTACACAGAGAGTACCTGGAACTGCAAACGCAAGTCAAAAAGGAAGTTAGAAAGGCCAAGAGAGAGATAGAAATTAACATGGCCGAGGGGGTTAAAACCAATTCCAAAAAGTTTTTCCAATATTACAACAGCAAAAGAACATTCGAGGAGGATGTAAAATGTCTTAGAGATACAAATGTTAAAGGGACTAGGAACTCTCAAAATAAACAAATCCCCTGGGCCGGATGAGATCCTCCCAATAGTACTCAAAGAAATGAAAGAAGTTATTTACAAACCACTAACCAAGATCATGCAATGGTCTCTTGACACAGGGGTTGTACTGACAGACTGGAGAATTGCAAACGTAATATGGATCCACAAAAAGGGAGACAAAACTGAACCAGGTAACTACAGACCTTTGAGCCTGACTTTTCTTATACGTAAATTGATGGAAACTATAATAAGATCCAAAATGGAAAATTACCTATATGGTGACAGTATCCTGGCAGACAGTCAGCATTGTTTTAGTTAAGGGAGATTGTGTCTAACTAACCTGCTTGATTTTTTTGACAATGCAAAGCATACAACATGGTTTATTTAGATTTCCAGAAAGCTTTTGACAATCTCAAACTGAATGCAGTAGGGATTCAAGGAAATGTATGCACATCAATTGTTCAATCAATCTTTATTTTATGTAGTGCCTTTCATAGTGGACCACCATCACAAAGCACTTTACAATATGCAGTAACAACAAGAAAATCTATAATACTTTAAATACAGAAAAATGCATAATACATGATATACAGTAAAACAAAAAAAAAAAGTGTAATACATGAAATACAGTGAAAAATGCAAAATACAAGATATAGTAGCATAATAAATGAAATAGTAGCAACAGCACAGCACTAGTAGAAGATATCAGGCTGAAAGAGCATGGAAAGCAAAAGAGAACAAATGGGTCTTGAGAGTTGATTTAAAGCAAGCGATGATGGGAGCTTTACACACAAAAGCTGGGAGAGAATTCCAAAGAGTCAGAATCATGAAGCTAAATGAGCGTTCTGCAAGTGTGGTGCACTTTTGCTTGGGGATAACAAGCAGTTCAGAGTTGGAGGACCTCAGCTTGCGGGCAGAGACATAGCGGGTCAGTTGGGTGAGGTCAATTTGGGATCTGTGTGATGAAGGGCATTGTAGCTGAGCAGGAGAGTTTTGAAAGTAATCCTGAACTTTACAGGTAGCCAGTACAGCTGGGCAAGACAGGGGGTGATGTGTTCACATTTTTTACATCTGGTAAGGATCCTGGCAGCAGAGATCCCAACATACTTCTAAAGGCGGTCAAGAAGAATGCCATGATCTATGATGTCAAAAGCAGCAGTTAGGTCAAGGAGGATAAGCACAGAGGGAGCACCAGCATCAGCATTAAGCAGGAGATCATTCACAATCTGGAGCAGAGCTGTTTCAGTACAGTGATGCAGCCGAAAGCCAGACTGTAGAGATCAGCTCTTGCGAGTTTTGGAAAGAAAAGGGAGATTGGAGATGGGACGGAATTAGATATAGTAAGTCAGCTGGGTCAAGGGAGGGTTTTCTGAGTACCGGCCTAACTCGGGCAAGGTATGATTTCAGAGAAGTACTTTACCCTGGCAGCAGTGAGCTCACACCTGTAGCTACCGAGATGAATTAGGGAGGGGTTAACATGTAGAAAACAGAAAGTACTGATTAGAGGAGAAACCTCAAAATGGAGCGAGGTAAGCAGTGGAGTACCACAGGGTCATCTGCTTTTCCTAATCTACATTAATGACTTAGATATTGGTATAATAAGCAAACTTGTTAAATTTGCAGACGACACAAAAATAAGAGGAGTGGCAAACACCACTGCAGCAGGAAAGGTCATTCAAAATGATCTAGACAGCATTCAGAACTGGGCAAACACATGGCAAACTACATTTAATAGAGAAAAGTGTAAGACTGCACGCAGGCAATAAAAAAATGCATTATACATACCATATGGGAGATACTGAAATTGAAGAAGGAATCTAGGAGTTTATGTTGACTCAGAAATGTCTTCGTTTAGGCAATGTGGGGAAACTATAAAAAGGCCAACAAAATGCTTGGCTACATGATGAAAAGGGTTGAATTTAAAGCAAGGGAAGTAATGTTAAAACTGTACAATGCATTAGTAAGACCTCATCTAGAATATTGTGTTCAGTTCTGGTCACCTCGCTACAAAAAGGATATTGCTGCTCTAGAAAGAGTGCAAAGAAGAACAAAAAGAATTATTCTGGGCTTAAAAGGCTAAAATATGTAGACAGGCTAAAATAATTGAATCTGTTCAGTTTTGAACAAAGAAGACTACGCTGCAACCTAATTCAAGCTTTCAAAATTCTAAAAGGCATGAACAATGTCGACCCAAGGGACTGTTTTGACCTACATACAGTATGTACAGTTTTCCTGTACCACGGTAGATATTTTGCGTTTAATACATACAGTTTAATACATACAGTACCATTTAATAGGTACAGTTTAATAGATACAGTTTTCCTGTTCCACGGGTAGATATTTTGTACAAATAAAGGTAATCCAGGACAGTAAATGACACTTTCTTATTTGGCACAGTCATTGTAGAGTCATTGTAGAGTTTAAACATATACAATTTGAATTACATTTAGTGAAATTTTGTAAAATGGTACGGCACACAAGGGCATGTTTTGTACTAATAATAAACTCCTGTTTAAGCAGTTAAGCGTTCTTGTATTGTTTATATTTAATGTTCTTCTGTTTGTAGCATTTCCAGGTGTGTTTGCTATGTGTATCGTTTATAAAGTATTGATTTCCATTGTCCCTTGGGGTCCATTATAAGTGAAGAGCACCTTTATAAAGTCATTTTAATCTGGGTTATATTTAGGCATAGGACCTCTAGGTGAAACACTTTATATTAATGGTGCATGTATTCACTGTGCACAACTCTCTCACTAAGAATATTTTCATCATTCACTAATTAGAGGATTCATTTCACAACAACTGCCATTTAAAAGATTTAAATATACAACCATTCAGTAAGCCTTTTAAAATGACCTTCTTTTTACAACATTCATTTCAAAGCAGTGATGTGAATATTAATGATTCAACAGCTATTCAACCCTGTTCAAAAGTAAAGAAATGTATCTAAAATCTAATAATATGCAGACTCATTTTCTGTGTACTTTACTTGTTCAACAAATAGCTTCTGCAGGTTATTAAAGGGTTTAGAAGATTAAACTGGTACGTGCCACATTCTAGGTGCTGTAGAACCAAAAGTACCAGTATATTTACTCCTCAGAAGATACTGTAGAATAGCAATGCACAAAAGAGTTTAAAGAATAAACATGTGTTTTCACAACGTGTCATTAATGTTTATTTTATATATATATATATATATATATATATATATATATATATATATATATATATATATATATATATATATGTTGTTTAATTGGGATGTCACTTTGTTTAATTGGGATACAGTATTTTTAAATGATGAACGGAGATCGCTTTTCAGAGCAAGATAGGTTCACGCAGCACAGTGCAGTGCAGTGAGTACATGATAACGTTGTGACTTGTGTAAATTACATAAACCACAATGAAGGAGCTGGAGTCTCCTGTGCTTTCTCAGGCTGCTGTTGCAAAGAAAGTTGGCGTGTCAACATTGCAGATTGAGAAGATGTGATTTTATTAATTTTATTCAGGAACAAAAAAACATTTGACTTGTAATTTTAAATGACGTATTTAACATTTATATCCTAATGTGATGTGATTGTATTCTTTTTATTTTCATTTAGAAACAAAAAAGTGTGACAAAGTCATCTCAAATGTCTCTCATTTAATTGGGGACAACTGCTTATTCGGGATATTCAGGTCCTGATACATACCACGTCCATATAGTTAGGGTTTCACTGTGGATTTTGTTAAACTCAAATTTTTGCCCTTTAATTACTTTTTAGTCATTTGATGGATTTGCCTGTACTTTTTGCAAATGTTGTCTTTTTGCAATTGTTTGTAATTTTAAACTTTTTTTTATGGTAGAACATGCTAGGGTGACTAAGTATACCTGCATTTGTTTTGTGTAAAAATATTAATCCATTCTAAAGTTTTTCACATTTTCAGAAATCTCAGATACAGCATGAAACTCCCCATGCTTTCACAACGTTGCAAGTCAATGGAATACGCAAATTTGTGGGCAATTCCAACAAACCACGCCAAAGTTATTGAAGTTTTTATATATATATATAAGCAGATGGTAGTAAATGATCTGTTTTACTTACATCCATCACTATGTAGTAACAATTGACATTGCAAAATAATGTTTTGGCGGCAAAATGAACGAGCACACTATGATTCTCACTGAAATGCAAAACCTGTGTGCCGTTAGGTTAGGCCTTTTTCTAAATGAGTTAAATTGAATAATACTAAATCACACCTAGTAGAGGCTTGAGTTTTGCTGACGAGATGCAATTATTACTAGACATCATGTTTGCCCTATTGTCAATTTTGAACTAAAATCAGGAAAGTGCTTTTTTTTGACAAAGCAAAAGATAAGTGGAACAAAATGGATAAAAATAAAAACAGAAATCTGTCTCTAATCATGTCTGTATATAGGACAAATTGTGATTATATACAGAAGACGATTTATGTGTATTATTATTATTATTATTATTATTATTATTATTATTATATAATAATAATAATAATAATAATAATAATAATAATAATAATAATAGTAATATATATTAACAAGGGATTATTATGTTTTTCCCTACGTCACTTCAATTAAACGTCATGTCATGGATTTTATAGAATGTCTTTACAGAATATATATATATATATATATATATATATATATATATATATATATATATATATATATATATATATATATATAAATGCTTACAATACAAAAAATTAAATTAAAGCAATATAGCATTTCTTTAAGGCCTGGTCACATGGGTGGCTTTTATTGACAGCAACAAGAGGAACACATTTGCTGCCTGAGTGTTGCCTTGCAGTTTGCGGAGGTCACACAGGAGACAAACATGCAGTCGACAAGCTTGCAAAATACACGCAACAACATAATACAACCCAATCATAATGCATGTTTTTGTCACAAGACGTAAACATGCTGCAAGGGAAGACCATGTCGCCGGGGTGTTGCCGAGGCCGGTCACATGAGGCAACAAGCCGGCAACATCTGTAGCGCCTTTGTTGCTGTTGACAAATGTCACCCATGTGATCAGGCCTTTGGAGACATCAAATATAGATTGAAGACTGTTTAAACCCATTTACTGAGCAGTTATAAATTCATGTCTGAGCAGTTATAACCATGACAAGAATGAAGCTTTCATGAAGCTTTCATGAAGCTATCGTGAATTTAGTAAGGTTTTCCTTAAAAAAATATAAATAAATAAATTGCCGCCATCTTTGCTCTGGTGTTTCAGATGATTATATTTTAACACAAGGCTGTGCTAACATGTTAAGTTGCATGAACTCTGACAGTTAAGTACTTCTCATTTTTATTTCTATAAAGTGCTCCTGTACTTTTATATATATTTTATTTCAAATTTATAACACAAGACACATGTATTTAATTTGCTAATGATTCATGCTTTTATTGCCAGAAAAGCCAGCTTACAAAATACCCATCCAATAAAACCCTCTGTTAGAGCTTTGCATGCCAAAGTATCATTTTTAAATCTAAACACTCCCATTTCTTTGCCATTTATAATTGCTCAGTACTTTGTATTGTTTATCATTTATCATTGAATAGATTGCGAGGGGAATATGGTACTTCATTATATATATGGCGCCTTTCATAGTGAACCACCATCACACAGCACTTTACAGAGGTAAGCTGTGAAATGCATTATATGCAGAGTCACTTACAATAGGACATTGATTTAACATCTCATTCGCAGGACTGAGCACAAGGAGATTAAATGACTTTCTCAGGGTTACACAGTGGGATAGTCAGTGGCAGAGTTGGGATTTGAACCAGTGACCTTCTGGTTACAAACCCTGGACTTTAACCGCTGGATCACACTGCCTCCCGTTATTACTGTCATTAAATCTTTTAAGGAGGCTGTGGTCCAGTGGTTAAGGAAACAGGCTTGTAACCAAAAAGACTGTGGTTCAAATCCCAGCTGAGCCATTGACTCACTGTGTGACCCTGAGCAAGTCACTTAACCGCCTTGTGCTCTAATTTTGGGTGAGACATTGTTATAAGTAACTGCAACTGATGCACTGTTCACACACTCTAGTCTCGTATCTTGTAAAGCACTTTGTGATAGTCATCCACTATGAAAGTGCTATATAAAAATAAAGATTAGTGTTGTTGTTACCATTTTGTATCTTTATAAATACATGCTGTTTGCATGGTGGTTTCTTTTTATGAAAAACATGTCTAGTTGAATCTAGGGGAATCTAATCTATTAAAATTCTATTCTTTAAAATACTGTCTCTAAAATTTTCAGCATCCAGTTTAAAGCTTTTTTGTTATCCAATTTGCATTTGCTATCCAATTATAAGCACTGAATGGAAGTGGAGTGGAAGGTTTAAGGTGTTATGAAGCATACACTTTCCTCTGTATCTTATGTGTTAATTAGATGGCATAGTGAACATGGATTTCTGAATATCACATTAAACACTGGCAAGTGACCTGCCCTAGATTGTATGGTACATTGAACTTTTAACAAATTGGAGAACAGCTTTCCATAGACAGCTTAATTGTGAGAAGCATATGGTGTATTAACTTATAATAAAGACTCTACTAATAAATACCATATTGGGATTAGTATAGATTTCTACACCCACACATACACCTATAATTTTAGAAGCGGATTCACAATGTTATAAACAAAATGTGTAATGAAATGTAAATTATTGTCTTATTTCAATCAGAAATAAAGAGAAGACATCTGTGACTTCCAGCTAAATTAAATTAATCTGTTTTTTTTTACAAGGTACAGCACATATGCTCATAACTAAACAAATGCATTTTTTAAAAATTGAACAGAAAGCTGATTTTGCAAACTGGGTGAAGAAAACTCAAAGCCAGTTCTATCCTTCTTTGAGGCAATTTTCTGATGCATACATTATACAGCACCACCAAAGGGTTACTCCTTCACATTTCAAAAGTACTTGAATTTACTGCAAGAGCTCACTTTGTTTATATATGACAGGTGCCTTTAAGCCACATTAGGTCCTTCCAAGCTGTTCTATAAACCCAAACCGCCCCGGCGGCTAACCTGTGTGGATTTTTCACATTTACTTAATGCATTGTAATTTCCTGTCAGTTTCACTCATTCATAGCAACCTGAACTATTACACTATATGCACTGTAAAATGGACAAGGGCTATTTGAATAATCTGTCAACACAGTTATGCCTATTATATTACCTTTATACCCCATGTCTCCTGAAGTCTCCATGGAAGTATGGCGCCTATAGGAAGGCACTTTATACACAGGAAGGACCAGCTTAGGGTCCTGGTAAGAGTAAAACACAGCTTTAACACTAGAACGACTGAGGCAGTCATTTTGACCATTTTTGGAATTTCAATTTAAATTACTGTGCGTGTATTTATGGAGCTGTGCTTTCCTGACTTTTCCTGAATATATATACTAATTACCCTGAAAAAGAAAGAATTGAGTAGCTGCAAAAATCAACGAGATAAAATACTGTCATACCTATTCTGACCAGGAGCAGCCAAATTGACCGATACATATAAAACATATAATAATAATTAAATGTTGTGGTATTATTTGCATTTATATCCACATACATGTTAACCACTCCCTAATCCATGTACATGTGTTTCCTTGAATCCCTACTGCGTTCAGTTTGAGAATTAATCTTTTATGCGGGACTTTGTCAAAAGCTTTCTGGAAATCTAAATAGACCATGTCATATGCTTTACAATTATTCATTATCGAAGTTGCATCCTCAAAAAAAATCAAGCAGGTTAGTTAGACACGATCTCCCTTTCCTAAAACAATGTTGACTGTCTGCATGATCTTGGTTAGCGGTTTGTAAATAACTAATTTCATTTCTTTGAGTACTAATGGGAGGATTTCATCCACCCCAGGGGATTTGATTATTTTAAGAGCTCCTAGTCCCTTTAACACTTCTGCCTCGGTTATGCTAAAGTTATTTAAAACTGAATAGGAACTGGTTGACATGTGGGGCATGTTGTCTTTATCCTCCTTTGTAAAAACTTGTGAAAAGTAATCATTTAATATATTTGCTGTAAAATATTTACAAAATCTATGATTTTGCCGTTTGTATCTCTTAGTCATTTAACCTCCTCTTTGAATGTTCTCTTGCTGTTGTAATTTTGGAAAAACATTTTGGGATTGGTTTTAGCCCCCTTAGCAATGTTCATTTCTATTTCTCTCTTGGCTTTTCTAACTTGTTTTTTGACTAGCATTTGCAGTTCCGTGTACTCTTTCTATGTACTTTCTTTTTGGTCCCTTTTTAATTTTCTGTAAAGTGCCTTTTTTGCTGAATATTTTTTTAATTGATCTATTAAACCATTTTGGCAATTTAGTTTTACATTTAGATTTGCCTACTTTAGGGATGTAATTGTTTTGCGCCCCTAGTACTACATTTTTGAAGAACAGCCATCCTTTTTCTGTGGATGTTTTTTTCTATTTTACTCCAATCTACTTCTGTTAGTCTCTGTTTCATACCTTCATAGTTTGCTTTTCTAAAATTGTAAATCTTAGATTTATTCATTACTTTTGGGGTTTTAAAAAGCACTTAAAATGAGACCATGTTGTGGTCTGAGTTTGCTAGTGGTTCTCTGACCTCTGTTTAAGTTATTCTTTCTTCTTTATTTGACTAAATCAAGGCATGCCTCCCCTCTAGTCGGTGCCTTGACAAATGGTGTTAGTAAGCAGTCATTTGTCATTTCCACCATTTCAACTTCATTCGTCATGCTCCCCATCGGGTTTTCCCATTTTATATGGGGGAAGTTGAAATCCCCCATTAGTATGGCTTCTCCTTTGCTACACACATTTCTAATATCATTGTATAACAGATTATTTTGCTCACCATCTGAATCTGGTGGTCTATCGCATACTCCTATTATTATGCCATTTGAATTTTTGTCCGTTATTCTGACCCATATTGATTCGGCTTTATTTTCTTTGTCCACTTTGTCTCAGTGATGTGCTTGAAAGAGGCTCCTGGAAGGCAGCACACTGTTGTAGTAAGGGGGTCCAAACTGTGAATTGAACTTGCTATGTTTCACAATATGGAGACCCCAACAATCATGACCTTGAATCATGATCATTTTTGCTGTCTGGTCACCACTGTCAACAGGGTCCTGGATGTTGTTCCTTTCGTTCTCTTGTTGTTGGTTTTGCTCATCAAAATTTTGAAGTGGCTCAAATTTGTTGGTTGTTTTGATTTCTAGTGGTTGTGTTGACGAAGTTTCTTTTTTTCCCTGCTTCTGCCTACCTGAACCCAGCTGTTCTGACCTTCTATCTCCCTGGTGGTTTTCATTCTGTTAGGGGTGGTGCAGACTTCCATGAATTGTGGGTGTGCCAGCTCCTCAAGATCCTGTTGCTGTCTCATTCCAAGTCTTCCAGCTTCATTTCTAGCATACTTACTAGTTTATGCAAGTCCTGGATCGCGCTGCACTTTACGCACACTTGGTTTAGCTCCGCTGGGTTTTCTCGGATTTCCCACATCAAGCAGGTGTCACAGATTACTGGCTTGAAGACCATGTTGATGTTTTTTTTTTTTTTGGAAGTTTAGTTTTTTTTGCAGCCGTCAACCTGCTTTCCAACCGCTTCTAAACTGCTCTGCACTTTTCCACGCCTGCACTTCTTAAACGCTGTCACTTCCACTCGCTATCACTGGGAAGACTGCCTCTTTTATAGCTGCATTGTTCTGCTGTGCTGTTGGCTCCTCCCCTCCCCTGTGTCTCAGAACGGCGCTGAATATGAATCAGCTGCTCCGAGTTTCAGCTTGTTTGTTATCAGAAAAACACACGCGGCTGTTTGACTTTGAGCTGCAGTGTTTCCCCAATGTCCTGTGTTTTCTGAATAAAGCAATTAAAGATGTAATTTCTCCTTACTGCTTCTAAACTGCTCTGCACTTTTCACTCCTGTACTTCTCCCACGCTGTCGCTTCCACCTATAGCTGTCGCTTCCACATATAGCGTTACACGTCCCCACGCGTTTCTACAGCTGATTAAATAACGTACCTGTCATTTTTCTTTTTATTGTTAACATCCTGACAACTTTAAAGTCTGTTTCAAACCTCTCTTCAAAATGGCTGCTCTAGTGCCCTGATAGTGTAAGGATTATTGCCCACATTGTCAAACAGGTAACACAGCAATAACTATCCACAATGTGGTATCGGACAGAAAAGTCAGAGCACTGGTTATGTTTTTTTTTTAATTGCTCTTTCTGAAGTGATTTAGAGGACATTCAAAAAGAGCTTTGAAACATATTTTAACCCTTTGCTGTCCATTTATTCAGTGCTTGTAAGGACGTGTAGGTCCAATTTATTTTCACATGCGCTGTTTATTTTCAATCGCGCTGTTTATTTTATATATAGTGCCTTGCAAAAGTATTCAGACCACTGACCAATTCTCTCATTACTGAATTACAAATAGTACATTGGAATTTCGTTCTGTTCGATATTTTATTTTAAAACACTGAAACACAAAATCTATTATTGTAAGGTGACATTGGATTTATGTTGGGAAATATTTTTAAGAAAAATAAAAAACTGAAATATCTTGCTTGCATAAGTATTCAACCCCCACACATTACAACGACAGCGACAGCGACAGCATTGGAGAAGTACAGGCGTGGAAAAGTGCAGAGCAGTTTAGAAGCAGTAAGGAGAAATTGCATCTTTTATTGCTTTAATCAGAAAACACTGGACAACACTGCAGCTCAAAGGCAAACAGCTGCTTGTGTTTTTCTGATAACAAACCAACAGGAGCCAACAGCACAGCAGAACAACGCAGCTAATAACAAGGCAGTCTTTCTAGCGACAGCGTTGGAGAAGTGCAGAGCAGTTTAGAAGCGGTTGGAAAGCAGGTTGACGGCTGCAAAAAAAACTAAACTTCCAAAAAAAAAAAAAAAAACATCAACATGGTCTTGAAGCCAATAATCTGTGACACCTCCATGATGTGGGAAATCCGAGAAAACCCAGCGGAGCTAAACCAAGTGCGCGTAAAGTGCCGCGCGATCCAGGACTTGCATAAACTAGTAAGTATGCTAGAAATGAAGCTGGAAGAAATGAGTCAGCAACAGGATCTTGAGGAGCTGGCACACCCACAATTCATGGAAGTCTGCATCACCCCTAACAGACTGAAAGCCACCAGGGAGATAGAAGGTCAGAACAGCTGGGTTCAGGTAGGCAGAAGCAGGGAAAAAAAGAAACTTCGTCAAACACAACCACCAGAAATCAAAACAACCAACAAATTTGAGTCACTTCAAAATTCTGATGAGCAAAACCAACAACAAGAGAGTGAAAGGAACAACATCCACGATCCTATTAACAGTGGTGACCAGACAGCAAAAAGAAGGGAGGTCATGATTGTTGGGGACTCCATGTTGAGAAACACAGCAAGTTCAATTCGCAGTTTGGACCCCCTTACTACAACAGTGTGCTGCCTTCCGGGAGCCTCGGTCAAGCACATCACTGAGAACGTGGACAGGCTCCTAGAACGAACAGGAGACGACCCGGTAGTAGTCGTCCACATCGGTACAAACAACATTGGAAGAGACAGACCAAAATCCCTGCAAAACAAATTCAGAGCTAGGAAGGAAATTAAAAGAGAAAACCAAAACTGTGGTATTTTCTGGTATACTACCGGCACCTTGCAAAGGACCATATGGACAGCTGGAAATAATTAATCTAAACGCATGGCTGAAGACGTGATGCACACGGGAAGGCTTCACTTATCTTGATCATTGGACCACATTCTACAACGAGGACTATCTGTATAGACGGGACGGACTGCACTTAAATAAAAAGGGAACCAGTCTACTTGGAGAAAAGATCCTCGAGCAGGTTCAGAAGCATTTAAACTAGAAAGGAAGGGGGGAGAAATCAACAAAAAAACAGAAGGGAGACTGCATCAAAACAAGGACAACAACTCAGGTAAGACAACCATTAAATGTATTTATCTAAATGCTAGAAGTATCAGAAACAAAATTTTAGAACTTGAAGCTACTGCACTAACAAGTAACTATGATGTGATAGGTGTTACAGAAACTTGGTTGTCTGAGAGTGATGGAGACAAATATAATATTTGTGAGTATACACTGTATAGGAAAGACAGGCAGGACAGAAGAGGAGGAGGGGTAGCGCTATACATAAGAAACAGTCTTGAAGCCCAGGTGTTAAACCTGGACAAAGAAAACAAAGCCAAATCAATATGGGTCAGAATAACGGACAAAAATTCAAAGGGCATAATAATAGGAGCATGCTATAGACCACCAGATTCAGACGGTGAGCACAATAATCTGTTATACAATGACATTAGAAATGTGTGTAGCAAAGGAGAAACCATACTAATGGGGGATTTCAACTTCCCTCATATAAAATGGGAAAACCCGGTGGGGAGCACGACGGATGAAATAGAAATGGTGGAAATGACAAATGACTGCTTCCTAACACAATTTGTCAAGGCACCGACTAGAGGGGAGGCATGCCTTGATTTAATCTTTTCAAATAACGAAGATAGAATAACTAAAACAAAGGTCAGAGAACCACTAGCAAACTCAAACTACAACATGGTCTCATTTGAAGTGTTTTTTAAAACCCCAAAAGTAAAGACTAAAGCTAAGGTTTACAATTTTAGAAAAGCAAACTATGAAGGTATGAAACAGAGACGAACAGAAGTAGATTGGAGTAAAATAGAGAAAACATCCACAGAAAAAGGATGGTATTTCTTCAAAAATGTAGTACTAGAGGTGCAAAACAAACAAGAAGGAGGCTTGTGAGAGAAGCCACAGAGAGGCCAACAATCACTTTGAAGGAGCTACAGAGTTCAATGGCTGGGAGTGGAGTAATGGTGCACCAGTCAACCATATCAAGAGCTCTGCATAACACTGGCCTGTATGGGAGGGCGGCAAGAAAGAAGCCGTTACTCAAAAAGTACCATCTGAATGCACATCTGGAGTTTGCCAGAAAGCATGAGAGTGACCCAGCTACGATCTGGGAAAAAGGTTTTGTGGTCAGATGACACCAAGATAGAGCTTTATGGCCAAAACTCAAAGAGCTATGTGTGGCGCAAACCTAACACTGCCCATGCCTCAAGACACACCATCCCTACAGTGAAGTATGGTGGTGGCAGGATCATGCTGTGGGAATGCTTCTCATCAGCAGGGACTGGGCATCTTGTTATAATTGAAGGAAGAATGGATGGAGCAAAATGACGGTCAAAACCGTCAACGTGAGGTAGTTTTTGTAGATACATAATCCATATGCATATTAAAGTGCTCCAGCAAGAGATGCTTCTAGTACTTTATATTGAAATCAGAAAGTGTTAGACCTGAAAAGGGAAAGTAATGTTTAACAGAATATAGACACAAGCAATGATCCATCAGAAAGATATATAGGTATCATTTGGAAGATGTAAACAAAACCAAACAAAAGGAAAGTAGTCATGCTTTTGTGTTGAGATGTATTAATGTTTAAACTGTCTGATGATGCAGTTTAATATGATGTTCTTAGCATTAAGGCTAGACTGTTTCTAACTTCGAACAGTTAGGGGGCAGATCGCTAACAAGTAGGCACAAAAGCAGGAAGAGAAAGAGTGCGAGAGGCAGAACGTAGTTGGAGAAAGAGAGAAAAGGACACAGATGGAAGCAGAGACGCTGAGAAAAAGTACTGAAGACCAAAATAACAAAGTAAAAGGGAATTACCCTCAATGCAGACCCCAGCCTGCTGCTGTGCTTATCGATTGAGAGTAAGCCAAGTGTATCTGTTGTCTGTTCAAAGTTGCAAATAAAATACATTTGTGCTACGAAGATGGACCCTACAAATAAACAACAAAAATGAATCCCTGAACTATACTGACCCGTTTGCTGATTTACTCCCCCCAGGTGTATCAAAAGCAGTTCTGGAAGGCCCTTTAAATCATCCTGGTAAAACTTAAATGTTCAGAAGAAGGGCACATTGTGCACATAGTTCAGCAATACTTTCAGTGCATTACAGGTACACGACCACCACACCCAGAGGGGCGTGCCTGATGTAAAAAAGCATATGTCTGGAGATGTGCATTTCATTAAACTGAAATTATTATTTTGCCCAAGGCATGTTTTAGTAATCCATAACAAAAATCTACATTTCTCTCAGATATCAAGGATATAAAAACTGTTCTTTAACATTCAATAACATAGTGTTAGTGAGAGCAAAAAGTAGTGTTCTGGTAGAAATGTATGGCAACTTGGTCATGGTCAGGTCTATTTAAACCTTTAATAAAATATGGGTCTGTTAGATCCACACTACAGGCCTCTGCTGCACAATAAATCCATGGTGTGAGTCCCTTGTAAGGTGTGCAGAATGATTAAGACCCCATTGTTTACATACTAAAAACGTTGCTCTAGCTAAGGGGGGGCTTGTCAAATGGGGGGATGTAGTGACAACAAAAAGTTGGAGGTAAATGATAGAACCATAATTAAAATAAATTAATTAATACATAATTTAAAAAATACAACATAGTTTTTCCCCTTTTCCTTCTTCCTTTCCTCTATTTTTGTCGTTTTTCTACCAAAATGCTGTTTCAGGTGTGGGCTAGAGTAACGGGAAGCAGGAGACCCCACAGATGTTACAAAATAGTCCAGCTATTTCAATAGCACCGTGCTGATCCACGTAATTCAGCAGCAGAAAAACCTATCAACCTAGCAAGGCTAATTTCAGGGTCGTGGGGATCAGCTCATGCACAGTATACACACAGAAGTGAAAGGGAGGCTGTATTAGGGAGACAAGGACACAGAATAAAAGTTCAGTGACACAAATGGAATTACTGTGCCACCCCCCAAGACTGGCAGCCCAGCATAGCCCAGAGCGTGGTTGGACAAGGAAAACCAACCAAGGGTCTATCAGTACCAGCCTTAAGCAAGGCCTTGTATTAGGCTAACAGTATATTTATGCATTCACGTGACAGTAAGCCAACCAGTGGTGTTGATATACTGCAATGTAAAAAAGGTTTGCAGCAGCAATGAAGTGAAACAGGTGACATTTCAAAATAATTTATGTAGAAAAATAAAAATGTGATACCAATCAAATCAAGTGAACTGTGTCACTAAATTATGACCTATATTAAGTTACTGACATGTATTAATATTTGACCAAAGTTTTTACAGTACTTGTTAAATATACTAAAATTAGCTGAGGAGGACAGTGTTCAAGTGGATAAAGATATCATAACAGTGGGACTTAAAAAGATATAAATAACAGAACAGTAGGGAAAACCCTGAGGCTAGCAAATTTATTAAGAGAGTTTTGTAAATGCTTTAATGAAATACTGACTCCTCAATTGCAGATGGCCTATTTTCTGGCTTCAGAGCTCCTTTTTTTCCCAAGCACTGCAAAACTTGGCAACTCTAATTAAAAAGAAGGGAATGTCCTGGATGTCAAAGAGAAAGTCAGAACGATTTGTAGTAATCTTGATATTACCATATTTTAATGAACTACTGAATAGAAGGGGACATGGGAACAGGGCTGCTAGGGGGGTGGCAGCTTGGCTTGAAGTACAGGGGTGCAGTGCACCTGCTGGTGCAATGATACATCCTGTAACTTTCATGAATCTTATGAGCTGTGTCTGCAATTCACTGCGTCATTTCACATTGCTTTGGAACATAAACCTAAAAGACCTAACTGCGCTGACTCTCACAGTGGCGCAATTTTATACAATCTGTGCGCTTACACTAACAAGAAAATGACCAACTAGGATGTTTAACACAAAACAAACAAAAATATGGGAACAAATATAACAAATTAAAAACACCCAAGCAGGGCAGGCTCCCGAGTGGCGCATCCAGTAAAAGCAGTCCACATGGAGTGCAGGATGTGCCCTAGAGTCTGGGGATCACAGGTTCAAGTCCAGGCTATGTCACAGCCAACCATGACCAGGGGTTCCTAGGGGGTGGCACAAAATTGGCTGACCACTGTCCAGGTAGGGGGGACTTAGGTCAGCAGGGGAACCCACAGCTCACTGCTCAGCAGCAACCCCTGTGCCCAATAGGGTGCCTGTAGTTCTGCAGTGGAACCACCAGATCTGTGTTGTCCTCTAGTGCTATAGGTCTGGTGGCATCACTGTGGATCCACAGTGCAAAAAGTGACAGATTGGCAGGAGCACATTTCAAAGGGTTGCAAGCAGTGAGCTGAGGATACAGATAATAATTGGGTACACTAAATTGGGGAGAAAACCAGAGTAAAAAAAAAAAAAAAACACCCAAGCAATGCTATCAGTGTATTTTTGGCTTTTTCCTACCTCTCATGGTTTTGGTTTTGCCTCCACTGAACTCTCCTACCTACCACCTACTAAACAAAGGATTTTGCTCCCTTTATATACTATGTGGCTCAGGCTTGATTGACCATTAATTAGTCAATTAAGACCCAGCCACATTCCAGGCGTGGATTATGGCAGAGATAAAATTAACCCTATACCTGCCAAACTTAAATTCAAAATAATACATCTTTATTGAAACACACAGCTAAACAAAACAGTATTCGTTTCCTCCGTGTCACACATACCTACATATTATTCATATTCATGCCACTCCGATATTTTCTAAATATTCTCCAGTCTTCAGTCATATCATATTAACTTAACACTAGCACCGCCATAGCTACTTTTTGAATGGCTTTTGCAATTCAAATTTAAATATCTCTGCGGGTGTGAATATCCTGTGCATGTCCATTCTTAACTGTTAATATAGCCAACAATTTAGGGCTTTGTAATAAAATCAAAGTCACTGTGAAAGAACATACTGTAATCCTGCTGATTGCTTGAAACACTGATGAAAGTCATTCTACACATCATATATTAATATTATTGACACTATATTTCTCAGGCAGAACGACTGTGCTACCCTGAGTGTGACGGTGCAAAAAAATAAAATGTGCGTTTTCTAAGCTCTCTGCACAGATCCGTGACCATCGGGACTGATGCTAAACGAAAGCCAGAGACTGTTGCATTTTACCACGCAATGAAGTACGGTGTGGATATACTGGATCGAATGGCACGGCTGTATTCTGTCAAAGGTGGTACTCGCAGGTGGCCTGTGGCTGTTTTTTATAATGTTTTGGCGCTGGCAGCCATCAACACTTTGGTTTTGTGCATCGGCAACAAAATCACTCAGAGGGACTTAATTTTACAGCTAGCCTGGAGGATACGACAGAAACATTTTGATAAGAGACACGAAAGCTGGCTGGCAAATTCCCCTTAACCTTCATCCAGCACTGTGCCCACTGGCACACAGAATAAAAGACAATGGCAGGTTGCTAAATGCAATAAAAAGAGAATTTTTGATGTCTGCACCCGCTGTGACAAGGCAGTTTGTGGCAAATGCACTGGTACAGTTGAAAAGCATGTTTTCTTCGTAGATTGAGCTGTAATAGAACAGACAGCGCCTTTGAATTCTGTTTCACTCAAAGCGCTTTCACGTTGCATAAGTATATATACATATATATATATATATATATATATATATATATATATATATATATATATATATATATATTTTTGTTTTATGCTATTTTTAGAATTGGTTATTTATGTTTTATAATTTTATACTGCATACAGCTTTTTACACTAGTTTACACATAAGTGTATTGCATAGTTTATTTTATTAGTTTTCCATGTTTATGTATATGTGCTTTTTTTAAAAGTTTAATTTTCAATGTAAACACAGTGTTTCTGCTGTGAAAATGTTATATAAAAATATGATCTTGTATCCGATTGTTTGTTTTTCATTTTCATATCGAAGCCGTTTTAAAATGGAGCCGCACATTTATGTGGCGGTTGTATGTAGTCCAAAATCTCGGCGGTTCCAGTGTTAATCAAATGCAAACCATCTAACCAAATGGGACGTAAAAGCACCTTGAAGGCCCTGATGCTAAAACTGAAAGAGGATGAATGTGAGTCGATTTGGAAACAAGCATTACAGTAGTACTTGAATTAAAAAATATATAATAATGCAATGCTACAGTGGGTCTAAAGATGCTGATGAGGATGCCTATACTGTAGAATGGAATGGAGAAAGGATGCTAGGAATCAACACATATCAATTCTATTGTATATGGAGCACATTATAATTCCAGGGCATGTAGGACGACTATTGTCACACCTGGCTGTCTTTTAACCAACAGTAGAAAGCATTATAAAAATGATCATGTGTTGAATCTGTGAAACAGACTTGGCACTGCAGAGAAAAAGTGTAGTGATTGCTGCATAACATGACAGCAATAGAGCTAAGAACAGAAAAGTAAACAGACTGGGTGGGTGAACCAGAAAATACTGAGCAGAATGCAGCTGTGTCTTACAATGTTACGAGGTTACATTAAGCATAGAGACAGTTACTACTGAATCAGACAATACCTGAGTTCTCATGCGGGAACCTGTCAATTACAAGAAAGTGGATGCCAACATTACTCCTACTTTGCAAAGTATATGACTTTAGTTGCCTGAATATTTTTTACCCACCTTGTTAGTGTGACACAAGGGGGAAGAATACAAATAAATCACAGCAAGACAGTTACTTTTACAGGTTAAACTGTTCACATGCGCTTTTATGGAATGTAGCTCACAACGCTCGGTTGAAACAAAAAATTAATGCAGATGTGGATTATTATCAGAAATGTGCAAAATATAGTAGTTGTAAAGGTTTACCAGCTGTCTGAGCAGACTTAAATCAGGTAATATTGCAGTTCAAGTGCAATGCCAGGGAACTGTATCTAATAGCTTTTATAAATACAACCAACATGCACTGAAACTAGCGCCGGCACTGGGTTAACTGGTGACCTAGGCAACAGGTGTGGGGGTGGTGCTCCTACCCCTATAACTTTTAATGTCACTCCCATACAGCCATTTCAATACCAACACGACTCTTAAAAACCAAACCACTGAACCAGAAAATAGTTACGCCAGCACTGTTCCAAAACTGCAGTAACACAAAATACTCACTAGAGAGCGCTTACGGATTGATTAGACTTTAGTTCTTTCCAATATGTCCCAAATTAAAATTTCAGTTTGCAACAACAATTTAAAATAAATATTTAAAAATAGCTTACCTTGGTCAGATGGCAATTTTACAGACTTTCTTCCAGGCAAACTCATCGATTAAATCAGAGTAGTTCATTGCTCCAGAAATATCACTGTCAATAGACAGCATGGCCAGTCCAACTAGTTTCTCTTGGCTCATAGTTGAACGAAGGTACGTTTTTATGTGTTTAAGTTGGAGAAAACCCTCTCACCTAATGCCACGTTAATAGGGATTGTTAATAGAATTCAGAGTGCGATCCACGCATTGGGAAAGACATCAATGAATCCATGGGACAAATGAAGCTGCAAAGCATCCACTGGCGATGATTTCTGTGGCAGGTCTGCCAAGCTTGTAAGTTCTTTACACAGTTCAATTCCATCAATGTTGGACCTTCGTTGATGTGTCAAACGTGTCTGAAGATTTTTTACACATACTGCTCAACTCCTCCTTATCCATATCTCTTACATTGTGAATGTCATACAGAATACTGAAGTATCTATAGTCTTCTTGTAACTGCTCAAAGTGATGCTCAACAGATTGCAAGGCAGTGTCAACCAGAGTGTTGAAGCACTGAACATGAAACTGCTGTTCTGGATCTAGTGTTGCTTGTTCATTACTCTCACAATCGAACTGCTTTTTCTTGCAGCGTGGTCTTTTGACTTTTTTTCTGCTGGGAATTCAAGCGTATTTCCCATTTTCAGCAAGGTCTCTTGCTGTTATTTTGGCATCATTGAATCCTGTTTCACGTTACTTTCTCAGGAATGAACGTGCTGCCTCAACGACTCGGACTGCTGCACTGATGTCGAATGATTTGCTTTGAATGACTTTACTGACCTGATTAATGCGAAACAGGATATCATACCACACAATGAGTAGGAACTGCAATGAAACTTTGTTTTGCACTCTTGCGTCAGCACCCTGCTCTTCAGCAAGAGCATCATGCACCTCTCCAATCTGAAACCATGTTGCTTTGATGCTCTCCACTCTGCACTCCCATCGTGCTTGAGAGAGAGGTTTTAACATAGGACGGATACGTAGTCAGCGAGCAGTTTCCAGCATTGTGTTGACGCAGAAAATAACATATAAATTCTTTGCAAAACACCAAAAAAAGTGACTGCTTCATTGGAGCTCATATCTGCATCACCAATGACAAGATTCCAACTGTGGCATCCACAATGAATATAGAAAGCCATACAGTTCAGGTCCAGAACTCTATGTTGAACACCTAGGTTCTTTCCTTTCATATTGGCGCCATTGTCATATCCCTGACCTCTACAGTCATCAATGTTTAATCCAAGGCTCACAAAAAGTTATTGCAGAAATGCTTCTGTAAGACCCCTACCTGTTGTGTCTTCAACAACAAGGAAGCTTAAGAAGTGTTCTATGATTTTCACACGAGAGTTGTTTACAGAAACCAATTGAAAAGTCACAGACATTTGCTCTTTGTGACACGGAACTGAAGATTGTGTTCTGCCAAGAACTGAACGATCGTTAAAAGTCTTTCAAACACATTCTGCCACTTTGCTTCTTCTTGGTGAATCAGCCTTCGATTTTGGCCATTCATAGTATTCAGACATTTTAGGCGTAATGCGGCTTCCATCCACTTTTTATATGAGTCAATGTGACGGGGGGACACTTATGTTGACTAAACAAATCTCGTAATCCAGAGACGGTAATATTTATTGTTGTGGCTGAATTTTATGTTCCTGTTTAGGAATAATAAAAAAAAAAAAAAATTGAACAATACTCAGCTTATCAGCCAATTTATTAATGATGCCGCAAAGATGGCACTAAAATATATTGCACATAACAGAGTTACATTTGAGTACTGTCTGGTTTCAGAAACGATAATTAAAAAATATATGTTATAAGCTATGGCAAAATACAATGAAAAAAAGGAGCTATTGTCCATTATAGGTGCGATTCTTTGCTGAATGCGGTTTTACAGACAGAAAGGGGTGGAGCCAGTAGCAAGCGCTGACTGCATGAAAAATAAAAAATGAGGGAGAGCACGTGGTTTTAAAACTGCTTCTGGATAACTTAGAGAGGAAAACAATTCTTCAAAAATGCACTACTGAATAATGTAAATATGGTATTAACACATATTTTGTTTAACCTTACTGTTATGTTTGATCAGCTTTGCATGCCCCATACCAATATCAGACAGTGGTTACAAAGAAAGGATAGTGGTATGGTGCACAAAGCATGCTATGAATGATATGAAACTAATGCACATGTGGTATGCCAATGTCCTGCAGTCACCCCAATTAACACAAACATAACCACTCACCTGGCATCTGAAATGTTTGATTAAGAAGCTGAATCCCGATTTGATATTGATAAATGTAATTGCATTTAACAGACCCCAAGTTTAAGCTAAGAAGTTTGCATAAATGTCATTGCAAGCATCTGAAATGTTTGATTAAGAAGCTGAATCCCGATTTGATATTGATAAATGTAATTGCATTTAACAGACCCCAAGTTTAAGCTAAGAAGTTTGTATAAATGTCATTGCAAGCATCTGAAATGTTTGCAGTTAATTAATAACTGTTGATATCAATTGATGGACTAAATCCAATACTGTAGTGATCAAACAGTGCTGTGGTCACGACAGTAAACAGTGTCACTTAAGCTATGATTATCATAAAAAATAGAAATATTGCGCATGATTTTGAAAATCCTGATTTAACAGACTGTAGGTGGAAAGCATCACACCCCAACACGAGAAGGAGTTGGACGAATCCCCCTCCTCCCCGAGCCAAGAACAAAGAGACCCAAAGGATTAATGGAGCTCAGATTGTGTAGCAAGTGAGAATCCTGGTCCTGATTTTCAAGGGTGACCAATGGTCAGAGTCTGCAACAAGGGAACTAAATCCTGCAAGCAATATGTTATTAAGAATGCCATAGCAACCTCATTAATTCTTGGATGCAACCATTTCTGACTCTGAAATTGTGTATGAATGTGTTTTTATAGCCGTTTTTATGTGTTTGCTAATTCAGTTGCTTTAATATGCTTTTATATTACGTTTCTGTAGGGTATTGTGTAAGGTTTCAGTTCTTTTCATTTCCCATCGTAAAACCAGCTACGTGCAGTTTTGCATAGCCTAACATGACTCAAAGTCACAGATGGGAGGAAGGTGAATTAAAAGACAAAATGGATGTGCCCTGCTCAACGTAGCACATGGCGGATCATAAGGTCAGAGAGCACCGCCCCCTTTCCCACAGAGGAAGTATGTGGAAGGCTCACCATGGATGTAGCTAAGTACTGTTACAATGATAGGGGCCTCTTAACTTAATTCTCTCTTCAGTGCTATCCTCTTGTCAATCCATCGTGTGATTTTTAGTAAAATAGATGAAATGGTTACACAATTATTTCAGACTAATGGGAAACTATAAAGAGTGAGAATTTATTCAGAGTGTACTTTATTTAAAGAATGTGAATGTCTGACAAGTTTTGAGACAAATTAATTTGCTGGTACATGTCTAACAAAATGCTTCAAACTAATGGGGTTGCCCCAAACACAACCTCACCTCAGCATTTCGGATTCATTTTTCCAGCATTCCCCATCCTACTATGATTTATATAATATATATATATAGATATATATATATATATATATATATAATATATATTATATATATATCTATGTTGGTAGTCTTTACTAATATTTTGTTATGGCATTTGGATACCTATGTTTACCGTTGACTTAGTTTGAATCTTCGCCAGTGAGCGGTGTCCTTATTATTACATTGACACATCCCCTATAGTACCGTTGAGGGAAGTATACACACAATCAGCATTTTTTTATGTGTGTTAGTCTAAACAATCAAAGATTAACAAAAATACTTATATATATATATAATATATATAATATATATATATATATATATATATATATATATATATGATATATATATATATATCTTGTTTTTAAATTGTTATTGTTAAAAACATAATATGAAGAGTTTATTGAGAAAATATTTTGATTACCTACCTAAAAATGAGATTTTATATAGGATCTAGGGTTGCATGCACACACATTCACAAGAAGAAAACTTCACCATGCACATGCAAATATTAAAATAATAAAGACCACAAATATTGTATAATATGGATTTGTTTTTAGATAATGCTTTTTTTAATAATACATCCTGTTCGTGTTCTATTAGATTTTAATCAAATGATCTTTCTTTGTACTTCTATTCATGTTTAGATTTTGTAAAGGTTTGCCCCAGAAACCTGTGATCCTGCTCAGGTTCCACTGCATCACTGCAGAGGAAGAGAGGCCTGGAACTCGATTTAAGTTAAGAAAGACTGTAGTATTCACTAAACTAAGAAGCCTCCAGTGTCGGTCATTGTTAATCACTTACTATCAATGAGAAGCCTAAAATCATAAACATAACATGTATATAAGCAGAATATTCATTCTAAAAAAATGTGTTCAAAACTGTTATGGTTTAAGCTTGAAGCCATGAAAGTCAGGAAATTCCACACCTGCTATAACTCAGCTGTATCCAGCTTAAGCTTTTAGCGGAGATGCTGAGATGTAATGAGCAGGGTAGCGTTTAATAAGGAGAGCAGTGCAAATGGAAGTGGTTAGAAAATGTATTTTAAAACCATAGCAACAACATCTTTAAGGGTGTATAAACAGGATAAAAACTAAAACACACACTATCTAGCACATAATATACACTGACAACTAAAGTCTGTATTGAAGCTGTGTTTGGTGATTTTAACCCAATCTAAATAGCACGGATTAATAACCGACCTTAAAGCCATCATTAAATATTTGATTTAAGGCAGAGAGAGAAAAAAGAAAGAAAGACAGGTGCCAATCAGCTTCAATTATATAGATTGATTACTATTGTGATACAGTTGTTCATAATTATTATTATTATTATTATTATTATTTATTATTATTATTATTAGTAGTAGTAGTAGTATTATTATAATTAACAATAATAATAAAGGTAAGGATTTTTATATAGTACAGCAATGACACGTAAACAGGATAAAAAAAGCAACAACGGATAAACAGGGACTAATAAAATCCACCGCCATGGGAAATGCGTGACGGAAGTCGTCATAGGAAGGCCTGCAGCCAGAAATGAGATGCAGGAGAGAGGCTGTGGAGAGCTGATATCTCTGGCCAACTGGGCATCATTCTCATGCAGCAGCTTGTGTTATGGGAGTGTGTCTTTCTAAGCAGACCTGAAGGAAAACCACTACCTCTCAAGCACCCGAATATACAAGCCACAAAATACAACATTAAAATCAAAATTAAAAATCCAATCAAATTCTAACCACCATAGGAAATTAAATCTATAGAGACATTTTTTTCCATAGGTCTACTAAAAAAAATAAAAAATATCATTTGCATTGCACACAGGGAAAATGTTATCTTTTAAATTAAGAATCCTATTGAAAGACTGTTTAAAGATGCACATACAATGTCACAGACGTACGTTTAAGTGTTTGATAAACATACATGGAAATATTTATAGTTTATGCTTTATTGGGTTGCTGTTCTTTAGATAAAAGGAACATAAAAGCTGTCAGAAACATTTAACAACAGCAGTCACAATCCAACTTAAAACTGCAGCAACTGAAAACTGTAATATCTGGCTGTGGCAGGCTGCCGTGTGCAGTGACGTCACAGACCCAGAAGAAGACAGCACTGGGGTATGAAACACGCTGATGTGTTTATTTATTAATTAACATAAAAGGTTTAAACACAAAACTAGAACTACACAAAGCAAAAGGCACGAGGGCCGAAACTAACAAACAAACAAACAATAATGATAACAGTATTGTGCTGATTGTTCCAGCATGTGTAGCAATTGTTTTCTTTATATTATTGTTTTACCTCTCTCTCTCTCTCTCAGTCTCTCTCTCTCTCTCTCTCCACTCCTGAACACTCTCCATGCAGCTGCAGGTCTTTTATATTATGTCCGAGGGATTAACTGGCTATTAATTAATTATCTTGTTAACCCCTCAGCAATAGTCTGCACAAGTATAATGAAAATGCATGACTGTCAGCTAATTCAATAATTACTAGCCGACAATCATGCATTGTCACAAGGTATTAAAATACAAAATCAAATAATGGTGGATGGTACCACGCTTTTCCTGCCAAACATAATATATAATAATATAATACAATCACAAATACAATCACAAAATAATACATATGCAACCAGGGGCGGGATGTGCCCCGTCACATATCCTCCCTTGTGCGTATCACACATGGCCTCAATGGCCACCGACCTCCTTAAAATCCAAAAAGTTGTACAAAGTCCTGGGGCAAGAACAGAGGCTTTAAGGGGCCCATGGCGGGCCATCCTGGTAGCTTCCCAGCTGACAGTGGAAATGCCATCAGCCTCCCAGCTGACAGCGGAAATGTTGTTATCGGAACCATTAATGGGTCTCAGGCTGGTTCCTCCAGCCCCAGCCAATCCCAGGAGGTCGGCAGCAAATGATCTCCAGGGCAGGCGTCTCCAGGCATCGGCGAGTTGATCCCTGGGAGGCGATGGTGGGAGCAACAAGTAGTCTCTCTCTGGCAGGGGAGGCGGGAGCAGCAGATAGTCTCCCTCTAGTGGTGGAGGCAGGAGCAACAGGTAGTTTCCCTCGGTCCCTGGAGACTGGTGCAGCTCTTCCACGGTCACTGGATACTGGTGCAGCTCTCCCACAGTCAATGGAGACCGGGGTAGTTCTCCCACGGTCACTGGAGACTGGGGTGGCTCTCCCTCTGGCACTGGATCTTCTCCCTCTTGCGCTGGAGACAGCAGCAGGGCTTCTCCTTCTGGTGACAAGAAGGCAGAAGCAGGGGACAGTCTCTCTCGTGCAGCGAGGATGGGAACAGCAGAACATCCTTCCTGAATGACGGCGATGGGAACAACAAGACATCTTTCCCTGTCGGTGGAGACAAAGACATCAGGCAGTCTTTTCCTGTTGGTGGAAACAGGGACAGCGGGCAGTCTTTTCCTGGTAACAGAGTTGGGAGCTGGAACAGCAGACAGCCTTCCTTCAGCACTGGACATAGCGGGGCCTCTCCCTTTCTCTCTGGAAATGGCGAGGCTTCTCCCTTTAACATTGAAACCTGGTGCACTCCCCTATCGATCGCACTGGACACTTGGATGCTGGACACTTGGGCTCCTCCCTCGTGGGCTCTGGAGTAAGCATGGCACCACCCGATCAAGCTAAAAATGGTAGAGCCTCTCCCGTGTCTGCAACCTGGTAATTGAGCACCATGGCTGCAATGTCCTAGAAGGACTTGGTGTTGCTGCTTCTCCAAAGCTTCCCACCGCTTCTCATCTGGAACCCACAGGACGTTAATCACCACTGGGAGGTCCATCTTCATGTCTGAGGTCACTGTTGCTGAGGCTGCTGCTGTTGTTTCCTACAGCTGCTTCTTCCCATTTTTTAAAAAAAAAATGCAAAATCCTCTTCAATTTTTTATTTTTCTAGTAGTACTCTCCCTGGCCTGACTTCCTGGAGGTGCTGTTAATCCCACATGTAGCAGGCTAGCTTGTGGGGTGACGTCAGACCAGGAAGAAGTACACAAACAAAAAGGTATTGCTGGGCAAAATAAACCAAGACAAAATAAACACCAACATAATAAACATAATGAGGTAGCATTTGTTTTCCTGATCCCATTTTATACTATGTGGCTGGAGCCTAATTAGTTATTAGTTTTTAATGGAATAATTCCCGAGGTCGTGTACAGACATAAATACCGTACCTCCTTAAATTGGGGGAAACCCCCTTGTTAGGATTTGTAAACATTTTAGTATATTATTAATACTATTATTACTGATGATGCTGATGCTATAATATCTTTGTTTGATATATATAATATATATATATATATTATATATAATATAGAATATATATAATATATGAATATAGATATATATATATATATATTACCCTGGGCACCCTTTCACATGGCCCTATGTGCAAAGAGGAGTGCAGTTATTAAATATCCCACATTCTATGGGTTGTTATTGCCTCATTAATTCCTGTGTATGTTTTATCATAGCCACCCAGCACAAAAAAACTAAAATATCCAGTATACTTTAGAGACGTTAAAGACGTAATCATGATGTTTGCAATTTTTTTGCCAGTTTACTTTTTAAGTACAAAATTGACTTCAGCCTGTATTTGAACATATTTTTAAAAGTTCTTACGGTTGAATGAAGGGATGCGTGAGAGACCACCTGTGGGCGTGTAAATGTTATCATAAAGAGCTGTTGCTGTAAGCAGGGACAATTAACAATTATGCTTTAAAGCAAGAGGCTCGAATTGCAAACACAGTACCATTTCATTTGCATACGACCTAGGGATTTGTAATTGAATAAAATCTATATTTCTAAAGAAATTAAATTGCTTTTGGGCTTTTATGTACTTTCATATCCAATTGATTTATACACTGAGCATCTCAGGCATCACTGGAAAGAGTCTATAGTACTATTTAAGTATAAATATAATGAAACAAAATGTGATGTGGCAAAATGCTAAAAAATAACAAGCTAATTCTGCAGTAGGTTTGCAAAAATGTCCTTGTTTTTTAAAGCTGCACTGACTCTCAATAAGTTATTCCAAAGTGCATACCTGTGTTTGCATTCTACATCATCAGACTCTAAACCAGAGGGTCAGATTAAAATGGATTTGGATTGCATATCTATCTCAGTACTATATCTAATTAAGTGATAATGCCTACTGATGTACTAACGACAGACAAGATCCCCTGTCAGACAGTAAAACCTTCAATGAGGGCATTGTCACTTTACAAAGTTCTGTATAGGTTTTCTTTTTTTTTTTTTTTTTTGCACAGATGTTGATTTTTTGGGTGCCCTTCCACTAAAGAATATAATATCCCAGAATCCCTGCTTTTTGCTGGAGATGTGCGGGTTTATGATGGTTGCTTCACACAGCTTCAAGTGACATTACACATACTTGCATATTCAGTCAAATGTCATTAAAACAAACTCTGATTAAACTCATTTCTTGATACTGTGAATTTTCTACACAGTCCTGGACAAATTTAGCAGTCAATATAAATTCACTTGATACAAATGTCTTGTTTGTGCGAATCTTATTTGACTGTTACTGTATCTTCAGTGGTGTAGTGATTGACAATCTGTGGTTCAAGAACCATGGACATGCTGTTATGCAGTTGGATTTGCACTCTACCTATGGTTACAACATACAGATAGGCTGCTGAATGGTTAGAGAAATGTACTTTGTGGATGGAACAGTGGATGAACCTGAAGCATGACAATGACCGAAAACACATGTCTGCACATGTTACTCAGTCTCTAGCTCTAAGGAAAGTCAAGTTGATGGATTGGCCAACCAAATCTCCCAATCTAAAGGTAAATGAACAGATCAGGCAGGAAGTGAAACCAAGCATAAAGAGCAGGCTTGGAAACAGCATGAACAAGTAATGCCAGCGTGAAAGTAACTGCAGAGAACATAACACGAACTGTCAGAGTCAATTCTAAGGAAGCTAAGGAATGCATACCTGTAGCTGCAAGACGGAGATGAATGACAGTGGTGGATGTTACATCTGAAGTTAAGGTATGCTTTACCATTGTATATCATTGTCAGAATTTCATTCCATAATCTCTATACAAGATTTCTTTTTTGGAACAATTAAATTGTGTATACATGATAAAACTTTAACTCACCCTTTATTTAAACATTAATGTGCAGAAATATTATTAATGGTGTATTACATGCATTTATCTTAGAATGAATACTGACCTGTCAAGCATCCAGACTATGCATGTTATCTCAGTGTCTCAAGCACAGCCAATATCTCACACCTTAAAAATTAAAGAAATAAATGCAAAAATAAGTAAAATGTGTCATACATATCTCGCTGTAGAATATGATTGTGGCAGGAAATGGTGTTGCAGTGACGTCAGGCCAGAAGAAGGAAGAACAACAAAAGTAACTGCAGTTCAAAGGCGAAGCATGCGCCGTTTATTAAATACAAAAATTAATTAAAAGGTTAAACAAAAACGAACACTTGCTCACAGAGCACAGAAAATAAATATTCAAACAAAAACAAATCACGAACACCAAATAATATGACCAGGCTGGGCAATAGCCTTCACTGATCTTACTTTTAAATTAACTTTCGTCTCTCCTCTCTCCCTCTCTTCGTTCGCTCTCATACTCTCTTCCATACACGCATCCCGAAGTGCAGAGAGCTGCCGGTATTTATACAGGTGACCATCTCCCGATTAGCAACAAATGAATCACTTAATTCAGGAGATGGACACCTTCTGCACGAGTTTTAATTAACGTGGATAAGCTTCCCATTCACGCTGCAGAAACAAAACATACACAAAAACAAAACCGCATGGCTATTCTGTCATATTTACAACAATCAAATCATAATACAAACACAAAATACAGTACAGGGGTTGAGGGGGAAACCCTGTTCTTAAATAAATACTGAACAGGGCTGCTTGCCCTGTTACATCCCCCCCTCCCCTTGTGCAATGCACACATGGCCACCTCACCCCTTAGTCTCAAAGTCCAGTGGCTGGCAGCTCACTCTTCCAGGGCTTCAGCCACTGTTTCTCCTGGCGCAAATGTGCGGCTGGGGGAGCTGGTCTCCTGCCCCCCCCCCCCCCTTCTTCATGGCCGGCAGCTCCCCTTTGTGGGGCAGCGACCCCAGGTGAAGCAGAGCCGGCAGCGACCCCAGGCGAAGCAGAGCCCTCAGCGGCCCCAGGCGATACAGAGCCCTCAGCGGCCCCAGGCGAGGCAGAGCCCTCAGCGGCCCCAGGCGAACCAGAGCCCTCAGTGACCCCAGGCGAAGTAGGACCGGCAGCAACCATAGGAGAAGCAGAGGGGAGACAGGCAACCCTAGGTAAGGCGGGACCCTCGGCAACCCCAGGTGAAGCGGGACCCTCGGCAACCCCAGGCGAAGCGGGACCCTCGGCAACCCCAGGCAACGCTGGACCCTCGGCAACCCCAGACGAAGCGGGACCCTTGGCAACCCCAGGCGAAGCATGACCCTCGGCAACCCTAGGGGATATAAGAGAGACACTGGCTGCCCTAGGCGATACGGAGCAACAGGCAGCCCCCGGCGATGCAGAGCAACAGGCAGCCCCCGGAGATGCAGAGCGACAGGCAATCCCAGGTGATGCGGAGCAACAGGCAGCCCCAGGCGATGCAGAGCGACAGGCAATCCCAGGCAATGCGGAGCAATAGGCAGCCACAGGCGATGCAGAGCGACAGGCAGCCCCCGGCGATGAGGAGCAGCAGGCAGCCCCCGGCGATGCAGAGCGACAGGCAGCCCCAGGCAATGCGGAGCAGCAGGCAGCCCCCGGCGATGCAGAGCAAAAGGCAGCCCCCAGCGATGCAGAGCGACAGGCAATCCCAGGCTATGCGGAGCAACAGGCAGCCCCAGGCGATGCAGACGTGGCACCCTTGGACGGTGCGAGGCAGGCATCCTTGGGCGGTGCGAGGCAGGCATCCTTGGGCAGTGCAAGGCAGGGCAGCAGCGGATCCTCGGAAGGTGATGGCTGCAGCGGACCCGCAGGAAGCAATGACGGGGGAGCCATGCCTAGCTGTGGTGCAGGGGTTGGCCCTCTTTGCAGCCACTGCGGCCAGACGTTTTTCCCTCGTGCTCCCGTCAGCAACCTACGCAGGAGCTGCTGAGGTTCGGTAGCATCCTGCTCTCGTCCCTCCAATGCCGAAGGGAGTGGCAGCTCCTGCTTCTCTCCCTCTAGCGGTGGTGGAGACAGAGGCAGCTCCTGCTCCTCTTCTCCATTTGGTGATGGTGGTGGAGACAGAGGCAGCTCCTGATGCTCTGTTCTTGGCGAAGGCATCAGGGGCTCCTCCCCTTCTGGTGGCGAAGGCAGCAGGGGTTCCTCCCCTTCTGGCTGCAGTGGGGAAACCAGCAGGCATGCTCCCTCTGCTGGTGGAGGTTTGAGCGGCACGTAGTCCTCCCACGGTGGTGGAGGTGGAACCAGCAGGTATTCTCCCTCTGCTGGTGGTGGTGGGAGTGAGAAGCAGTCCTCCCATTGAGGTGGAGGTGGAACTAGCAGGCATTCTCCCTCTGCTGGTGGGTACCTGGACTGTGGACGCACCGGCTCCCCCTCTCGGGCTGTGGACGCACCGGCTCCCCCCTCTCGGGCTGTGGATGCACCGACTCCCCCTTCTCGGGCTGTGGACGTTTGGGCTCCTCCCACTCAGGCACAGAACATTCAGGATCCTCCCACTCCAGGTCCATGTCCCCTCTTTCCCACTCCTCGTATACCCAGTCCACGATCTGGGTCATCCTCTCCAAAGCTTCCATTAGCCCTGGATATCCTCTTGCGATTGCCTGCTGTTGGACTTCTGGCTTCAGCCTGAAGAAGTCCAAGAGGAAATCCCAGGTGCTGTCTCCCAGCAGATGTCTCCCCTCTGTTTTTAGCCACAAGGGGGCGCTGGGGTCCCGTAGACAGCTCTCATACCTCTCCATCCTTCTCTGGAGAGGTGGTCTCTGGGGAGCGCTTTCCCTCCTATAGTGCCTCACCTCCGTGAAGTGCAGGCACGACGAAGCTTCCTCCATCCTCCTCTTTCCTCACTCCAAAAAAAGTTACAATAAAAAAATGAAAAAAAAACTGCAGTACCCTTTCTGAAGCAACTCCTCTGGCCTGAGTCCAGGAGGCACTGGTGATCCCATGCGATCACCACGTGTGGCAGGAAATGGTGTTGCGGTGACGTCAGGCCAGAAGAAGGAAGGAATTTAATAAAAGGCGCAGCATGCGTCGGTTATTAAATACAAAAATAAATTAAAAGGTTAAACAAAAACGAACACTTGCTCACAGAGCACAGAAAATAAATATTCAAACAAAAACAAATCACGAACACCAAATAATATGACCAGACTGGGCAATAGCCTTCACTGATCTTACTTTTAAATTAACTTTCGTCTCTCCTCTCTCCCTCTCTTCGTTCGCTCTCATACTCTCTTCCATACACGCATCCCGAAGTGCAGAGAGCTGCCAGTATTTATACAGGTGACCAAATCCCGATTAGCAACAAATGAATCACTTAATTCAGGAGATGGACACCTTCTGCACGAGTTTTAATTAACATGGATGAGCTTCCCATCCACGCTGCAGAAACAAAACATACATAAAAACAAAACCGCATGGCTATCCTGTCATATTTACAACAACCAAATCATAATACAAACACAAAATACAGTACAGGGGCGAAGGGGGAAACCCCGTTCTAAAATAAATACTGAATAGGGCCGCTCGCCCTGTTACAATTATGTTAACAGAGTAATCCTGGAGGTCAACAACAATTCAAATCCAATTTGGGTATTCAAAAGCCTGAGTAGCTGCATATAACACGCTAAAAAAGAAAAAAAAAACTGCCTTGGACCAGAACAATTGCTGCAGCTGATGTCCAGTTTCATAAGTGCTGTGCTTCCCCAAAAACGACTTGTGGAGATCATTGTTAATTTGGCAGTGCTTCCAAGAATAAATTAAAATTGAACCGTTAGCCTAGAGTGGATCACTGTAAAGGTTTCTGGACTGTACCATTCTTGGCAGCTGTCGACATAAAACCATCAAGGGACAAAGATGTGATACTGTACCTTACCTTAGATCAGCTCACCTGCAGATCAACACATCTGTGTCACAACAACTTCGGCTCAATTCACCTCTTTACCAGTTTTAGATCTCTATGGTGTGGTCAGTATGGTGAGAGTGGTGATCATGACTGCTTGTATGGGTGTGGTGAGAGTGGTGATCATCACTGCTTGTATGGGTGTGGTGAGAGTGTTGATCATGACTGCTGCTGGAGAATTGCAAACATAATACCGATCCACAAAAAGGGAAACAAAACCGAACCAGGTAACTACAGATCAATAAGCCTGACATCTATTACATGTAAACTTATGGAAACTATAATAAAATCGAAAATGTAAAATGACCTATATGGTAACAGTATCCTGGGAGACAGTGAGCATTGTTTTAGGAAATGGAGATCATGTCTAACTAACCTGCTTGATTTTTTTGAGGATGCAACATCGACAATGGATAATTGCAAAGCATATGACATACTTTATTTAGATTTCCAGAAAGCTTTTGACAAAGTCCCACATAATAGATTAATTCTCAAACTGAACGCAGTAGAGATTCAAGGAAATGCATGCACATAGATTAGGGGGTGGTTAACATGTAGAAAACTTGTTGAATTTGCAGACAACACAAAAATAGGAGGAGTGGCAAACACCATTGCAGCAGCAAAGGTCATTTAAAATGATCTAGACAGCATTCAGCATTGTCCGACACATGTCAAATGACATTTAATAGGGAAAAGTGTAAGGTAATGCACACAGGCAATAAAAATGTGCATTATAAATATCATATGGGAGAAACTGAACTAGAAGAAGGAATCTATGAAAAAGACTTAGGAGTTTATGTTGACTCAGAAATGTCTTCATCTATCAATTAATCAATTATTATTTTATATAGCGCCTTTCATTGTTGACCCCCATCACAAAGCACTTTACAAGATGCAGTAACAACAAGAAAATCCATAATACTTTAAATACAGATAAATGCATTATTCATGATATTCAGCAAAAAAAAAAAAAAAAAATGCATAATACATTAAATACAGTGAAATGTGCATAATACATGAAATAGTAGCAGCAACACAGCAGCACATAGCAGATATCAGGCTTAAAGAGCATGGAATTCTAGAGCAAACAGGTGGGTTTTGAGAGTTGATTCAAAGCGAGTGGCGGTGGGAACATCACCCACCAAAGCTGGGAGAGAGTTCCAAAGATTCGGAGCCATGAAGCTGGTACACTTTTGCTTGGGGATAACATCCAGACCAGAGTAGGAGGACTTCAGCTTGCAGGCAGGACATTAGTCGGTCAGCAAGTTGAGGAGGTACTCGGAACCTGTGTGATGAAGGGCATTGTAGGTGAGCAGGAGAGACAATGTGGGGAAGCTATAAAAAAAAAACAACAAGATGCTTAGATATGTAGTGAAAAGTGTTGAATTTAAATCAAGGGAAGTAATGTTAAAAGTTTACAACGCATTAGTAAGACCTCATTTAGAATATTGTGTTCAGTTCTGGTCACCTCGCTACAAAAAGTATATTGATGCTCTAGAAAGAGTGCAAAGAAGAGCAACCAGAATTATTCCAGGTTTAAAAGGTATGTCATATGCAGACAGGGTAAAAGAATTGAATCTTTTCAGTCTCGAACAAAGAAGATTACGCGACAATCTGATTCAAGCACTCAAAATTCTAAAAGGTATTGACAATATAAACCCAAGGGACTTTTTCAAACTGACAAAAGAAACAAGGACCAGGGGTCACAAATAAGATTACAACTGGGATTGCGATTACAACGCCCAGCGGCCGTTTTTTCAGAAAATGTCACTGCTGGATTACATTTGTCCAGATAACAAATAATCACGATTATGAAATCCATTTTTTTGAAGTAGGCTATTGTAGCGTCGGTTCTCGCAGTATGGCGAATGGGACTTTTGTTGTGCTATATTGAACTTGCGGGGGGACTGGGATGATTACTTTGCATGTAAATAGTGTATTTCTGTGTGTTGCTGTACAGATGTGTGTGCTGTCCTGTCTTCCCTGCCATTTGTGTGTCACCCTGCATTAGTCTATGAGTGGCGTCTCATGTCTAGCAGTGCAGGCATGCTGCCTAGGGTGTCACGTGCACAGTACAGCTGTATGAGAGAGGGGTTTGTGTTGGCTGTACTGTGATTTGTGTTCAGTTCCTCCAGTTAGCTGTTTGTGTGGGACAGAGGGTCTGAGCGATTGGTCAGTGTGTATATAAATGTGCCCCTCTGTGTGTTTGAGCCAATAGGGCTCGGAGGGGTGGGGGCACTATTTAGGAGCTACCAGCAAGCAACTTGGGGTTGCTCGCTGGTAGCCCCTAAATTCAAATCAAGGTAACTTGCCCTGAGGAGCCGAACTTTGAGAACCGGCTCCTTATTGTAATTCAATAGGTTGAGCTAATGCTTGATATGTTGCAGGGTTAAATATTAAAAGCCTCAAACTTGTTTCTAGACTTATAGAGATAGTTCCCGTTTGTTGTTTTATAAATCTAATTGGCTTATCTGTATTGTATTTTTTTGAAGAGGGAGCTGCCAGCCACGAAGAATTGGGGGGTGAAGGACCTCCCACCATGACCACCACCATGGACACCGTGCTTCCCTTCTTCCGGGACTTTGAGACTGAGGAGGGAGGTAGCCGTGGGGCCATGTGTGTGTTGCACAAGGGGGGGGGGGTATGTAGCACGGTAAGAAAACCTTGCTATTTAAATGTGTTTATTTAATTTTAGAATGGGGTCTCCCCCTCCGCCCCGTGCAGTTTATTTTGTGTTTGTATTATGATTTATTTATTTGTGTTTATTGTTTATATATAAATGTCGGTGAATGCTGAGGGTTTTGTTATTGTATTTATGACGGCGTAGCCACGTTTGTTTTGTTATTGTTTTGTTTTTGTTTTGAAACGTATTCTGGCAGAGGTGAGGTTAGTGAACTCGTTCTCTGTCAGGAGTGATTAAAAACCTTGTGCAGAAGGAGGCCATCTCTCGAATTAATTAATTGTGTAATTGGTGATAATCGGGAAATGGCCAGCTGTATCTAAACCAACAGCTCTCTGCACTCTGAGTGGGGTGTGTTCAGAAGTGGAGAACGAGAGCAGAGAAGAGACAGAAAGTAAATTGAAACTAAAAACTCAGAAGGGCCGTGAAGGCTACTGCCCAGCTGGATCTGAGTTGTAGTTTGTGTTCGTGATTATTTTTGTTTAAAGTTTTTCTTTTGTGCTCTGTAAGCAGTGTTTATTTTTGTATTATTCAAATAAACAGTACACCACGTGCCTTTTGAACTGCAGTACTAGCCTATGTGTTTTCAGTTTCAGCATCTGGCCTGACGTCACCACTCGACGTCCTGTCACACTTGTATTCAAATATTTCAGGTCAGGATACCCGCCATGTTTGCTGCATAAGCCCACTTCAGGTGCTTCTCCATGACCATGCACTGTGGGTTTGGGCACACTCAGAAAAAGCTCTTTCAAAAACACACTCAGTGTAGTAATACAGAAGTTTACCTTACTGTAGGTGAGAGGGAAAAGAGAAAATGGTCTCCACGGGTTGACTGTTTAATGCCTTGGTAGGAGGGACCGAGGATGTCACCCCAAGGAGGGGCCTATCAGCAGCTCTGACAAAAAATTCTCAGAGAATACCTAACTATGGCAAGCATATCCCATACATATGTTTGTGGTCATCTTGAAATTGAATGGGAACGACAAACACCTTCTTAATTATCTTTCTTAATCATCTGGTCCCTTTCTGGCCTTTCGGAATGCAGCAGGCTGAGGCAGTTGTAGTGAATACATTTAACATCTAAACTCTTGAAAACTGTATCCGTGTGTTTGCTTTTTCTGAGGATATGCCAGCTCAGCTGCGTTGTCTGATCTCTATTTTTAGCAGCACTGACACTACAGACGTACCTGCTAAGCACATTTATTTTAATACCCTCTGCATGCATTTGAAAACTCCAGAACCAGCACTTTTCACTTGTATATCAAATTGCCTGATTTCCCAGCTATATATTTCAAGGCGCCATATAATGAAAGTTTCAAATGTTAAAAAAGACTCTTTCCAGCAGGATGATGCTGAAACCCTTAGCTTTATGTGTAGAAGGAATAATTGCCAGTTAAGTGCGTCATTCATTGCCATACACAGAATAAATACATAAAGGGACTTTAATATGTGTTAAATTGGTTGCCAGTCAAAGATTATCCAAGGCTACTTTTCATTTCATTAATATATAATTAATGTCTACAGGTATCATATGCCCCATGGGTATATGACACTCTAGTTTTATATAAAGTGAAATGTTTTTCTGTTATAAAAAGGTAATTCGCAAAAGATGCAGAACAGTTTATCAAATATGATGGCCATCATATATTATACATTTGATGTCAATTTTTATGATTTGGAGACATGTCCTAAATAATTACACAGTTTAATAGGGAAACAAATGACAGTGGATTACACAATCTTAAAAGGGATCCAACTGTTGTTGTTAGATTTCTGCCAACACAATACTGTATACAGACTGGCGACTATAGTTGTGAAAGGGTGTTTCTATTCTACATAAAATATCTATGTGATGTCATAATAGACTGACTGCCAGATTCTTTATAGAAAATTCAGTGAAATAAACAAAATCACCAATAATATTTTTTGCAGCTACATTTACATTTAATCATAGACTGAAGGTGCTTTATAATTGGTGAACAATGACATATGCCATAAAAAAATTGCAGATTAAAATCCTGTCAAACAGCAAGCAAGCATGTTTAGTTTGAAGCTGAAACAGGGAAAGTAATTAAGAGCATGAGATTAGACCAGATGTCTGTGGCCTCATGATGGATTATTTCGTAGTCGGTGCTTGTTTATCAGGGAGCTACAAGGAACAATAGGGTGAAATATTGTGGCCAGCTTTGTGTGACAAGAGTCTATTGTGGAAATGAAACGTGTGCTGCAAGTCAAACAGCGGCTTTCTTCAAAAACTAAAAACTGTGCTACTGCAATATTGCCATATAATAATATTGTTCAATTAGTTGTATTGACATTTTTTAAATATTAGAACATAAGAACATAAGAAAGTTTACAAACGAGGAGGTCATTCGTCCCATCTTGCTCGTTTGGTTGTTAGTAGCTTATTGATCCCAGAATCTCATCAAGAAGCTTCTTGAAGGATCCCAGGGTGTCAGCTTCAACAACATTACTGGGGAGTTGATTCCAGACCCTCACAATTCTCTATGTAAAAAAGAGCCTCCAATTATCTGTTCTGAATGCCCCTTTGTCTAATCTCCATTTGTGACCCCTGGTCCGTGTTTCTTTTTTCAGGCTGAAAAAGTCCCTTGGGTCGACACTGTCAATACCTTTTAGAATGCTTGAATTAGGTCGCCACGTAGTCTTCTTTATTCAAGACTGAACAGATTCAATTCTTTTAGCCTGTCTGCATATGACATGCCTTTTAAGCCCGGAATAATTCTGGTCGCTCTTCTTTGCACTCTTTCTAGAGCAGCAATATCTTTTTTATAGCGCGGTGACCAGAACTGCACACAATATTCAAGATGAGGTCTTACTAGTGCATTGTACAGTTTTAACATTACTTCCCTTGATTTAAATTCAACACTTTTCACAACGTATCCGAGCATCTTGTTAGCCTTTTTTATAGCTTCCCCACATTGTCTAGATGAAGACACAGTCAACAAAAACTCCTAGGTCTTTTTCATAGATTCCTTCTCCAATTTCAGTATCTCCCATATGATATTTATAATGTACATTTTTATATCCTGCGTGCAGTACCTTACACTTTTCTCTATTAAATGTCATTTGCCATGTGTCTGCCCAGTTCTGAATCTTGTCTAGATCATTTTGAATGACCTTTGCTGCTACAACAGTGTTTGCCACTCCTCCTACTTTTGTGTCGTCTGCAAATTTAACAAGTTTGCTTACTATACCAGAATCTAAACCATTAATGTAGATTAGGAATAGCAGAGGACCTAATACTGATCCCTGTGGTACACCACTGGTTACCACACTCCATTCTGAGGTTTCTCTTCTAATCAGTACTTTCTGTTTTCTACATGTTAACCACTCCCTAATCCATGTACATGTGTTTCCTTGAATCCCAACTGCGTTCAGTTTGAGAATTAATCTTTTGTGCGGGACTTTGTCAAAAGCTTTCTGGAAATCTAAATAAACCATGTCATATGCTTTGCAATTATCCATTATCGATGTTGCATCCTCAAAAAAAAATCAAGCAAGTTAGTTAGACACGATCTCCCTTTCCTAAAACCATGTTGACTGTCTCCCAGGACCCTGTTACCATATAGGTAATTTTCCATTTTGGATCTTATTATAGTTTCCATAAGTTTGCATATAATAGAAGTCAGGCTTACTGGTCTGTAGTTACCTGGTTCAGTTTTGTTTCCCTTTTTGTGGATCGGTATTACGTTTGCAATTTTCCAGTCTGTCGGTACCACCCCTGTGTCAAGAGACTGCTGCATGATCTTGGTTAGCGGTTTGTAAATTACTTCTTTCATTTCTTTGAGTACTACTGGGAGGATCTCATCCGGCCCAGGGGATTTGTTTATTTTAAGAGCTCCTAGTCCCTTTAACACTTCTGCCTCAGTTATGATAAAGTTATTTAAAACTGGTTAGGAACTGGATGACATGTGGGGCATGTTGTCAGTATCTTCCTTTGTAATAACTTGTGAAAAATAATCATTTAATATATTTGCTATTTTTTTTTTCTTCATCTACTATTTTGCCATTTGTATCTCTTAAACATTTAATCTCCTCTTTGAATGTTCTCTTGCTGTTGTAATATTGGAAAAACATTTTGGAATTGGTTTTAGCTCCCTTAGCAATGTTCATTTCTATTTCTCTCTTGGCCTTTCTAACTTCCTTTTTGACTTGCGTTTGCAGTTATGTGTACTCTTTCTGCGTACTTTCTTTTTGGTCCTTTTCTAATGCTCTATAAAGTGCCTTTTATCGCTGAATATTTTTTTAATTAAGAACATAAGAACATAAGAAAGTTTACAAACGAGAGGAGGCCATTCGGCCCATCTTGCTCGTTTGGTTGTTAGTAGCTTATTGATCCCAAAATCTCATCAAGCAGCTTCTTGAAGGATCCCAGGGTGTCAGCTTCAACAACATTACTGGGGAATTGATTCCAGACCCTCACAATTCTCTGTGTAAAAAAGTGTCTTGTTATGCCCCTTTTTAGCATTTGTATTGATCCTTGTTTCTTTTTTCAGGCTGAAAAAGTCCCTTGGGTCGACACTGTCAATATCTTTTAGCTTTTTGAATGATCCCAGGGTGTCGTAGTCTTCTTTGTTCAAGACTGGGGAGATTCAATTCTTTTAGCCTGTCTGCATATGACATGCCTTTTAAGCCCGGAATAATTCTGGTCGCTCTTCTTTGCACTCTTTCCAGAGCAGCAATATCTTTTTTATAGCGAGGTGACCAGAACTGAACACAATATTCAAGATGAGGTCTTACTAGTGCATTGTACAGTTTTAACATTACTTCCCTTGATTTAAATTCAACACTTTTCACAATGTATCCGAGCATCTTGTTAGCCTTTTTTATAGCTTCCCCACATTGTCTAGATGAAGACATGAATTGATCTATTAAACCATTTTGGCAAAATAGTTTTACATTTAGATTTGTCTACTTTAGGGATATAATTGTTTTGCGCCTTTAGTACTACATTTTTGAAGAACAACCATCCTTCTTCTGTGGGTGTTTTCTCTATTTTACTCCAATCTACTTCTGTTAGTCTCTGTTTCATACCTTCATAGTTAGCTTTTCTAAAATTGTAAACCTTAGCTTTAGTCTTTACTTTTGGGGTTTTAAAAAACACTTCAAATGAGACCATGTTGTGGTCTGAGTTTGCCAGTGTTCTCTGACCTCTGTTTTAGTTATTCTGTCTTCGTTATTTGAAAAGACTAAATCAAGGCATGCCTCCCCTCTAGTCGGTGCCTTGACAAATTGTGTTAGGAAGCAGTCATTTGTCATTTCCACCATTTCAATTTCATCCTTCGTGCTACCCACTGGGTTTTCCCATTTTATATGGGGGAAGTTGAAATCCCCCATTAGTATGGCTTCTCCTTTGCTACACGCATTTCTAATGTCATTGTATAACAGATTATTTTGCTCACTGTCTGAATCTGGCGGTCTATAGCATGCTCCTATTATTATGCCCTTTGAATTTTTGTCCGTTATTCTGACCCATATTGATTCGGTTTTATTTTCTTTGTCCAGGTTTAACCCCTGGGCTTCAAGACTGTTTCTTATGTATAGCGCTACCCCTCCTCCTCTTCTGTCCTGCCTGTCTTTCCTATACAGTGTATACTCACAAATATTATATTCGTCCCCATCACTCTCAGACAACCAAGTTTCAGTAACACCTATCACATCATAGTTACTTGTTAGTGCAGTAGCTTCAAGTTCTAGAATTTTGGTTCTGATACTTCTAGCATTTAGATAAATTCATTTAATGGTTGTCTTACTCCAGTTGTTGTTCTTGTTTTGATGCTGTCTCCCTTCTGTTTTTTTGTTGATTTCTCCCCCATTCCTTTCTAGTTTAAATGCTTCTGAACCTGCTCGAGGATCTTTTCTCCAAGTAGACTGGTTCCCTTGTTATTTAAGTGCAGTCCGTCCCGTCTATACAGATAGTCCTCGTTGTAGAATGTGGTCCAATGATCAAGATAGGTGAAGCCTTCCCGTGTGCACCACGTCTTCAGCCATGCGTTTTGATTTATTATTTCCAACTGTCCATATGGTCCTTTGCAAGGTGCCGGTAGTATACCAGAAAATACCACAGTTTTGGTTTTCTCTTTTAATTTCCTTCCTAGCTCTCTGAATTTGTTTTGCAGGGATTTTGGTCTGTCTTTTCCAATGGTGTTTGTACTCATGTGGACGACTACTACTGGGTCGTCTCCTGTTCGTTCTAGGAGCCTGTCCACGTTCTCAGTGATGTGCTTGACCGAGGCTCCCGGAAGGCAGCACACTGTTGTAGTAAGGGGGTCTAAACTACGAACTGAACTTGCTGTGTTTCTCAATATGGAGTCCCCAACAATCATGACCTCCCTTCTTTTTGCTATCTGGTCACCACTGTTAATAGGGTCCTGGATGTTGTTCCTTTCATTCTCTTGTTGTTGGTTCTGCTCATCAAAATTCTGAAGTGACTCAAATCTGTTGGTTGTTTTGATTTCTGGTGGGTGTGTTTCAGGAAGTTTCTTTTTTTCCCTGCTTCTGCCTTCCTGAACCCAGCTGTTCTGACCTTCTATCTCCCTGGTGGCTTTCATTCTGTTAGGGGTGATGCAGTCTTCCATGAATTGTGGGTGTGCCAGTTCCTCAAGATCCTGTTGCTGTCTCACTTATTCCAGCTCCATTTCTAGCACACTTACTAGTTTATGCAAATCCTGGATCGCGCTGCACTTTACGCACACTTGGTTTAGCTCCGCTGGGTTTTCTCGGATTTTCCACATCAAGCAGGTGTCACAGATTACTGGCTTGAAGACCATGTTGAGGGTTTTTTTTTTTTTGAAGTTTAGTTTCTTCTGCAGCCGTCAACCTGCTTTCCAACTGCTTCTAAACTGCTCTGTACTTTTCCACGCCTGTACTTCTCCCACTCGCTGTCGCTTCCATTCGCTGTTGCTGGGAATATTGTAGGTGTTAGCAGTTTTTAGATTGTGTCGGGAATATGGACCATCCAATTCCGGATGAATTGGAAAAAAAAAGCTAGCTAAAAAGTGACACAACACATTGAATCGTTCATGTAGTTGTTTAGATCAGTAGGTTGTGCCATTCCATTTAACGGGCACTACCATAAGAACTTTGTGTTATAAATAGTTACTCGGTACACCATATACTACAGATGAATGGTCTTGAGATGCGGGTGAAAGCATTTAGAGTTGGGTAGAGAAGCACTGTTTATATTGCAAAATGAAGCCTTTGTGATGTTCTAATCAGATGCTAGAGACAATTTACTTAATGAGCCCCAATAAAAACACTTTTTTTGTTGCTTCTGATACTCAATTTAAGGGGTTGCCTCTTGCCCAACAGTCATATAGCAGAGATATACATCTTATTATTTTGTTTAAAAAGCCCCATGGTAATGTTTAGTCTAATATTTTTGTTGAAACACTCCAGTGAACAAATGACTAATATGAAGAATATTATTACCTTGCAGTATTGAACTGTTGTAAATGACTGGACATTAAACTGTGGTGACGTTTTATAAATGCAGAGTGACAGTGTTTTAGATTTTTGCACATTCTTAAAATGTACCATTTAACACTTTAAATGACAGGTTTACTTAAAGAAAACAACAGTTTTAATGAGTTATAACCAACTTTATACTCCATATATGTTAGCTATTTACATTAAGGACCCTTTTTTTACAGCGTTGTCTTTCAAATATATGCATATTCCAAAATGAAATATAAATTGCAAGCAAATACAAAAAGATCTTCAGCAGAATTAAAGTGTGACCAATGATAAAAAGAGACACAATATTAATACAGGACAGAAATATGGATTTCAGCTCACATTAACATATTGTAGCCATTAAAATGGTACAACATTTACTTTAGAATTCCAAAGCTTTTTTCAGTTACTGCTTTTTAGTAAAACATTTCAGCTATAGATTATAATAAACAGACCACACAATACATTAGGTGGGAAAAACATCAGTTTCTCACAGAGTGTTATGGGACCAAGCCCCTTCCAAACAGCAGATGCATATTTCTATCGAGCCAGGTGAAGCTATTAATATTAAAACCCCAATATCATCCGATTCCCCTTCTCTTAACTAATAAACACAATCTAAATAAATTACAATAAATAATAAACAGTGTACGTTTTTTTATTTTAGTTTTCATTTCTCTACATTGTCTCCTTAGTTGTATCCCTCACAATGTATTATTTTATTGTGTGCTGTGTAGTTACTATATAATAACTGAGGGCAAAATCTGACTCCCCTACCCTGTAACCTTTGTCTTAGCATGAGTACCTTTCCCTGTGATCAAAACTGGACCCTTCACTCTCTTAAACTGGTTTACAGCTTAACATATTTTAGGATTAGTTTTACATGGAAAGGTACATTATTCAATAAAGATACATTAATACCATTGACAACATAGATATAACATTATCTTGCATTTTCATGACTAAAGATTTTTAATGGGCTAGGAGTGTTGTGCTAAATAGCAACATTGTAATCAGAAAGTGAACGAATGTGTTTGTTTTATTTACAGCTGTTCAGAGTAAGACAGAGACAGATATTAGCATATTGTAAATTAGTCAGTAATGTAACCAGACTGCAATTCATCTGCATTGTAACTGAAGACGTGCAGAAGTGCCACTGTAAGTATTTGTTGGTCTGAGCTCTCGATGACCCTATAAAACTCAAAAGGAGAATGAGATATGAAGAAATAACAACGCAAAAGAGAACCATAAGAAAGGCATTACTAGAGTCTGACAGTAACATAACGGGTTCAGGTAGGCAGAAGCAGGGAAAAAAAGAAACTTCGTCAAACACAACCACCAGAAATCAAAACAACCAACATATTTGAGTCACTTCAGAATTTTGATGAGCAGAACCAACAACAAGAGAATGAAAGGAACAACATCCAGGACCCTATTGACAGTGGTGACCAGACAGCAAAAAGAAGGGAGGTCATGATTGTTGGGGACTCCATATTGAGAAACACAGCAAGTTCAATTCGCAGTTTGGACCCCCTTACTACAACAGTGTGCTGCCTTCCGGGAGCCTCGGTCAAGCACATCACTGAAAACGTGGACAGGCTCCTAGAACGAACAGGAGACGACCCGGTAGTAGTCGTCCACATCGGTACAAACAACATTGAAAGAGACAGACCAAAATCCCTGCAAAACAAATTCAGAGAGCTAGGAAGGAAATTAAAAGAGAAAACCAAAACTGTGGTATTTTCTGGTATACTACCGGCACCTTGCAAAGGACCATATGGACAGCTGGAAATAATTAATCAAAACGAATGGCTGAAGACGTGGTGCACACGGGAAGGCTTCACCTATCTTGATCATTGGACCACATTTTACAATGAGGATTATCTGTATAGACGGGATGGACTGCATTTAAATAACAAGGGAACTAGTCTACTCGGAGAAAAGATCCTCGAGCAGGTTCGGAAGCATTTAAACTAGAAAGGAAGGGGGGAGAAATCAACAAAAAAACAGAAGGGAGACCGCATCAAAACAAGAACAACAACTCAGGTAAGACAACCATTAAATGTATTTATCTAAATGCTAGAAGTATCAGAAACAAAATTCTAGAACTTGAAGCTACTGCACTAACAGGTAACTATGATGTGATAGGTGTTACAGAAACGTGGTTATCTGAGAGTGATGGGGACGAATATAATATTTGTGGGTATACACTGTATAGGAAAGACAGGCAGGACAGAAGAGGAGGAGGGGTAGCGCTATACATAAGAAACAGTCTTGAAGCCCAGGTGTTAAACCTGGACAAAGAAAATAAAACCGAATCAATATGGGTCAGAATAACAGACAAAAATTCAAAGGGCATAATAATAGGAGCATGCTATAGACCGCCAGATTCAGACGGTGAGCACAATAATCTGTTATACAATGACATTAGAAATGTGTGTAGCAAAGGAGAAGCCATACTAATGGGGGATTTCAACTTCCCCCAAATAAAATGGGAAAACCCGGTGGGTAGCACGAAGGATGAAATAGAAATGGTGGAAATGACAAATGACTGCTTCCTAACACAATTTGTGAAGGCACCCACTAGAGGGGAGGCATGCCTTGATTTAGTCTTTTCAAATAACGAAGATAGAATAACTAAAACAGAGGTCAGAGAACCACTGGCAAACTCAGACCACAACATGGTCTCATTTGAAGTGTTTTTTAAATCCCCAAAAGTAATGACTAAAGCTAAGGTTTACAATTTTAGAAAAGCAAACTATGAAGGTATGAAACAGAGACTAACAGAAGTAGATTGGAGTAAAATAGAGAAAACACCCACAGAAGAAGGATGGTTGTTCTTCAAAAATGTAGTACTAGAGGCGCAAAACAATTATATCCCTAAAGTAGACAAATCTAAATGTAAAACTAAATTGCCAAAATGGTTTAATAGATCAATTAAAAAAAATATTCAGCGAAAAAAGGCACTTTACAGAGCATTAAAAAAGGACCAAAAAGAAAGTACGCAGAAAGAGTACACAGAACTGCAAACGCAAGTCAAAAAGGAAGTTAGAAAGGCCAAGAGAGAAATAGAAATGAACATTGCTAAGGGAGCTAAAACCAATTCCAAAATGTTTTTCCAATATTACAACAGCAAGAGAACATTCAAAGAGGAGATTAAATGTTTAAGAGATACAAATGGCAAAATCGTAGAGGAGAAAAAAAAAATAGCAAATATGTTAAATGATTACTTTTCACAAGTTTTTACAAAGGAAGATACTGACAACATGCCCCACATGTCATCCAGTTCCTATCCAGTTTTAAATAACTTTAGCATAACTGAGGCAGAAGTGTTAAAGGGACTAGGAGCTCTTAAAATAAACAAATCCCCTGGGCCGGATGAGATCCTCCCAGTAGTACTCAAAGAAATGAAAGAAGTAATTTACAAACCGCTAACCAAGATCATGCAGCAGTCTCTTGACACAGGGGTGGTACCGACAGACTGGAAAATTGCAAACGTAATACCGATCCACAAAAAGGGAAACAAAACTGAACCAGGTAACTACAGACCAGTAAGCCTGACTTCTATTATATGCAAACTTATGGAAACTATAATAAGATCCAAAATGGAAAATTACCTATATGGTAACAGGGTCCTGGGAGACAGTCAACATGGTTTTAGGAAAGGGAGATCGTGCCTAACTAACTTGCTTGATTTTTTTGAGGATGCAACATCGATAATGGATAATTGCAAAGCATATGACATGGTTTATTTAGATTTCCAGAAAGCTTTTGACAAAGTCCCGCACAAAAGATTAATTCTCAAACTGAACGCAGTTGGGATTCAAGGAAACACATGTACATGGATTAGGGAGTGGTTAACATGTAGAAAACAGAAAGTACTGATTAGAGGAAAAACCTCAGAATGGAGTGTGGTAACCAGTGGTGTACCACAGGGATCAGTATTAGGTCCTCTGCTATTCCTAATCTACATTAATGATTTAGATTCTGGTATAGTAAGCAAACTTGTTAAATTTGCAGACGACACAAAAGTAGGAGGAGTGGCAAACACTGTTGCAGCAGCAAAGGTCATTCAAAATGATCTAGACAAGATTCAGAACTGGGCAGACACATGGCAAATGACATTTAATAGAGAAAAGTGTAAGGTACTGCACGCAGGAAATAAAAATGTACATTATAAATATCATATGGGAGATATTGAAATTGGAGAAGGAATCTATGAAAAAAACCTAGGAGTTTTTGTTGACTCAGAAATGTCTTCATCTAGACAATGTGGGGAAGCTATAAAAAAGGCTAACAAGATGCTCGGATACATTGTGAAAAGTGTTGAATTTAAATCAAGGGAAGTAATGTTAAAACTGTACAATGCACTAGTAAGACCTCATCTTGAATATTGTGTTCAGTTCTGGTCACCTCGCTATAAAAAAGATATTGCTGCTCTAGAAAGAGTGCAAAGAAGAGCGACCAGAATTATTCTGGGCTTAAAAGGCATGTCATATGCAGACAGGCTAAAAGAATTGAATCTGTTCAGTCTTGAACAAAGAAGACTACGTGGCGACCTAATTCAAGCATTCAAAATTCTAAAAGGTATTGACAGTGTCGACCCAAGGGACTTTTTCAGCCTGAAAAAAGAAACAAGGACCAGGGGTCACAAATGGAGTTTAGAAAAAGGGGCATTCAGAACAGAAAATAGGAGACACTTTTTTACACAGAGAATTGTGAGGGTCTGGAATCAACTCCCCAGTAATGTTGTTGAAGCTGACACCCTGGGATCCTTCAAGAAGCTGCTTGATGAGATTTTGGGATCAATAAGCTACTAACAATCAAACGAGCAAGATGGGCCGAATGGCCTCCTCTCGTTTGTAAACTTTCTTATGTTCTTATAAAGTAAATACATAAAACAATAATCTGTAATAACATGTCAGCCAAAATGATTAATATGTGAATCTCATAAATTAAGCATATCAGTTTACGCTAACACCTTACATTAAGTGTCTCTAATTACTGTATATTTACATAGTAGTTACATAATAAATACATGTATATGTATACATAATTAGAGTATTATTATGCACACCTACAATGCATATCCTTTTCCTACACATATCTAAGTACACAATTTTATCAGAAAAGCATTAGATTTAGGATTAGGCTTCGAGCTAGGGTTAGGGTAAAGTATTTACTCAGTAACTACTACAATATATACTATAAACACACCACTACCTGCCTGGAAACATCTCACCAGCTTAAAACAATAGTCTTCTCTTTTTTACATTTTTTAATCTCAGCTGATCAATGTAACCTTGCAGTGTTTTATTCCTTTTACAATTGCTTCACAGAGAGTTCATTAAAATAAAACAAATAACTGTCTAGTATAGTAGGACTGCAACGTGGCTGTATTATTTTGGTTTCTGTACAGTACATGCCTAGCATGCTGGATGAGGAAAAAAAAAATCCACAGCCAACAATTCTTATTAGGGGTTTTAAACCTCAAGCTCATTGTGCTAATGATATAAATACATATAAAGGTGCTTTTCATTTTTGTTTATTTATCATACTGGCCAAAATTAGGCAAGCTGCACTTTATTACTTAGGGTCAAACACACAGGTGCAGTGTATCGAAGGCAGGATGTTGAATGATTTGACTCCAATCTGTTACCTGTATTTCACTGTAAACAAACAGGGTGTTGAGTGTCGGGGACAGGGCAGGTGGTGCAGCAGCTTCTGGTTCCCTGGCCTTTTCATCCTCAGGTGTGAAAAGACAGAGGAGAGGTTCCTGGACAGATTTTATTGGCTGAGAATCTACAACGATATATAAAAATATGTGGCATCCTATTCGAAGTGTCAATTAACAGAATTAACAGCTGCTAAAGAGGTTAGGCTCACACCTCTAGTTCCGCTACTGCTTTTTTCCGCTCTGTTTGACCAGACTGGGGTGGGTATCATGGACCCATTGAATGGTACAGACTCAGGGTATCGGTTCATTTCAGTAATAGTGGACTACATGACTCGATACACTGAAGCTGTTCAAATGATCATGGCGATGACACAGAGAAGTGGGGAAGAGGGTGTGTTGGTTTTACCTCTCTCTCAGTGGCTGAGGCGGGACTTGAGGGACTGATCGTTCCACAGGTGCTGCTCTTGTTTATGCATTCGGGTGGCTGTGATTGGGAATGCCCAGAGTCTCTGGCTGAGAAGACCAGTGTATACATTGACCAGGCAGGAACGCCAGTGGTTGGAGCGAGAGAACAAAACAGGCAAGCACGGCTGAGGAAGACAGCCAGTTTAGAGAAAGAAAATAATACATAAGATATTGTGATGAGTCAAAGGGGATTTCGGTCTGCAATTCAGCCTCCCAACAGTAGAAGGCATCAAACCAACTCGGGACTTCCCTTACCAAGGTCTTGTGACCATGACAAAAGTCTGAATCTTTTTGAGGGGTGGCACCTTGGTGAGGGGCGGAAGTACGAGTATGTAAATTCCAGCCACTGGAGTCAAGTGAAGTTAAGGATACCTGTCAGTCTGGGATTGGTGATCCACTGACTACCGGGGCGGGGTTTGCATACTAAAGGGAACGTGCTACTGTGTTTGGGGTTGGTCCTGAGGAATAGAGGCTGGGAAATAAAAAAGGCTGGAAGGAAGTACGTGCGGGGTGGACTGTGTTATTTACTTTTAATTACGGACAGAGGCCTTACTAACTTTGCTCTTTTCTATTTTTATTCCTTTTTGTTTCATTTTTGGATTGAGCAGATCACGAAGAGGATTAAGAGGCTTCCGTTCCTTTATTTTTGATTACTCCAGCACTCCCTCCCTCACATCCTTCTTTACTGTTTTTTTTCCGTGTAATATTAAATAAAATTTTTATTTATTTTACATGTAAATCGCTGTCTGGAAAATCCATTTTTACTCACACGCCTCACAGATATATTATTACATATCCTAGGGAACGTGTGTGAGTAGAAAGGGAACCTCGGCCACCTATAATGCATAACAGAGCATAGGATGGAGATCCGAGCTGACCGGCTTAGCGGCAGTGGGGGCATTGCATAAGCAGCACCTTTATTCAGTCGTTTTATTACTGTGTTTTATTGTTTCAGAGCATGTGTGAGTGCGCCAGCATTTAACTATTTACCGGTATTGGTATTAATGTTTTCCTGCTTACCGTTGCTAGTATTCAGGCTATGGACAACAGCGCCCTCTGCGGGCTAAAAGAAATCCAACAGAAAATAATAAAACTGGGCACCAGTGCAATGATTTCAATTAAACCTTCTGTCTCCCATGTGTGTCAATGAATTGCCAACCACTCTTCCACAAAGACATTAAAAAGGATGCTGAGCCATTTTGCAGAATATGATAATAAAAAAAAATGGGTAAAAATGCTTCCTTATCTTCTCTTTGCCGTTCGAGATGTGCCTCAGTCTTCAACTGGCTTTTCACCATTTGTGCTCCTTCATGGGAGACAGCCAAAGGGTATTCTCGATTTAGTAAAGGAGGGTTGCAAAGCAAATCAAAGCAAAGTAACAAGTATAATGAAGTAGGTGTTCACACTGAGAGAACATTTGTAGGCTATTCTACTGGTATTATACCAACTACATATGTATTGAAATGTTATATTATATAAAAATACACATTCTGATTATGCCAGGGATTCTATACACAAATCATTCACAATGTCGTTGCTCTCATAGTGTGGATGCAGATGCATAAGCCTAGTTTAAGAACATAAGAACATAAGAAAGTTTACAAACGAGAGGAGGCCATTCGGCCCATCTTGCTCGTTTGGTTGTTAGTAGCTTATTGATCCCAAAATCTCATCAAGCAGCTTCTTGAAGGATCCCAGGGTGTCAGCTTCAACAACATTACTGGGGAGTTGATTCCAGACCCTCACAATTCTCTGTGTAAAAAAGTGTCTCCTATTTTCTGTTCTGAATGCCCCTTTTTCTAAACTCCATTTGTGACCCCTGGTCCTTGTTTCTTTTTTCAGGCTGAAAAAGTCCCTTGGGTCGACACTGTCAATACCTTTTAGAATTTTGAATGCTTGAATTAGGTCGCCACGTAATCTTCTTTGTTCAAGACTGAACAGATTCAATTCTTTTAGCCTGTCTGCATATGACATGCCTTTTAAGCCCGGAATAATTCTGGTCGCTCTTCTTTGCACTCTTTCTAGAGCAGCAATATCTTTTTTATAGCGAGGTGACCAGAACTGCACACAATATTCAAGATGAGGTCTTACTAGTGCATTGTACAGTTTTAACATTACTTCCCTTGATTTAAATTCAACACTTTTCACAATGTATCCGAGCATCTTGTTAGCCTTTTTTATAGCTTCCCCACATTGCCTAGATGAAGACATTTCTGAGTCAACAAAAACTCCTAGGTCTTTTTCATAGATTCCTTCTCCAATTTCAATATCTCCCATATGATATTTATAATGTACATTTTTATTTCCTGCGTGCAGTACCTTACACTTTTCTCTATTAAATGTCATTTGCCATGTGTCTGCCCAGTTCTGAATCTTGTCTAGATCATTTTGAATGACCTTTGCTGCTGCAACAGTGTTTGCCACTCCCCCTACTTTTGTGTCGTCTGGAGCAGGTCACCCACGAGTGGAGCTCCTGCTTCTCCTTTGGAAAAAGTTAAAAAAACAGGTGTTTCAAGTTTTATTTTTGAAAATTTTTGGTTCTTTTCATTTATTTAAAGTAGTGGTGCACCTTTTAGTTAAAGAATTTTAGTTTTTAAACGGTTCTTTTCTTTAAAATAAGTGTTTGTTTGTTTTGGTTTGTTTGTCTCCCTGCACTTGCATTGTAAGTGCAGGGGGGCGGCCATTTTGGATTTTTTTTTTCTTTTTGATTGATTTTTATTTTTTTCCTTTTTTGAATTTTAACTTTGCTTTCTCACTTTTATTTTAGGTGCTTTTTAATTTTATATTTAAGAGCACCTTATCTCGTTTATTTTAAAATTATTTTTGCTTTGAAAAACTGTTTTTGACTTTGTTTTAAAAATCGTTTTGTTTTAAAAATCCCCTGCTCTTGCCTTGGGCAGAGTAGGGGAAGGGCAGGTACTTTTGTCTGCCCTGTTTCTTATTTTTATTTTTTAGTTGAAGGTTTTTATTTTTATAAAGAAAACCTTTAACTGGATTTATTTATTTTGATTATTATTATTGTTTTCATTTTATCTCGTTTTATTTCCTTTGGGGGGGAATAAAACGGGATAAGATAAACAATTAAAAAAAAAAAAAAAAAAAAAAAATCCTTTCTTTGGTTTTTTGATTTTTCATTTTTGTTTGTGCCCCTGTGCTATTGGAGCGCAGGGGTGCATGTGTGTGTTTGTTTGTTTATTTAAAAAAAAAAAAAAAAAAAAAAAAAAATTGTTTGGTTTTTGAAACACTTTTTGATTTTTCGTTTGCTCCTGCACTATTGGAGTGCAGGGGTGTGTGTTTATTTTTGTTTTGTTATAAAAAACAAAATTAAATCATTTTTTGAAAAAATAAATAAAAAACTTTAGTTCCTTTTTCCCATTTGTTTTGCGCACCCCTGCACTATTGGAGTGCAGGGGTGAGTCTGTCTGTTTCCTTTTGTTTTTGTTTAAATAAATAAATAAAAATAAAAAATTTTAAAAATGAGCGGGCAAGCTCAGGAAGCCCCGAAAAAGTGGGCAAAGGTGGCTGCAGCGGAAGCTGCAGCACCTTTTAAAAACATTACCAGGAGGCACGGAGTCAGGTGCCTCCTGAAGGACTCCCTCTCGATTGAGGGCTTTGTCAAGGCCATGGCCAAGGTGGTGGGGCCATCGGCGATCGTGGCGGCCTCTAAAATGTACGGGAAAGCCGTATTTTTCTTAAAATCGGAGGCCGCCGCGAACACGGCAATCGAGAGGGGTCTCGCGGTGGCGGGGATTTTTATCCCCGTCGAACCGCTCGCGGGCCTGGGCACTAGGGTCGTCCTTTCAAACGTGCCACCTTTCTTGAGGGACGACCTGCTCAGGCCCCATTTGCAAGCCTTGGGGGAGATAAAAACATCTATCCACCCCCTCCCCCTAGGCTGCAAAGACCAGCACCTCCGCCACATATTATCATTCCGCCGCCAGGTGACCATTCAACTGGCGGGTCAGGACGTGGCGGAGGGCAGCTTCGTGGTCCCCTTCGAGGGGACCAATTATGTCATCTTTTACTCATCGGAGGAGGTGCGGTGCTACCACTGCAAGGAGCTGGGGCACCAGAAGAAGAGGTGCCCCAAGCTCCAGCAGGGCGCAAAGCCACCCGCGCCTGCACCGCGCCCCTCCGTGTCCACCTCGCCCCCGGGGCCCTCAAAGAGGCCCGCGGAGGGGGGCAAGACAACACCCGCCCCCCTCCCGGTAACATCAAAGGGGGGGAAGGGGGAGGAGGCCCCCGAGGCGGCCGGACCCTCCGCGCCTACCGTAAGCGCGCCGGGGGAGAAAGCCGCCGGGTGGACCGTGGTCGCCGGCCGCAGCAAAAAGAAGGCGGCGGCGGCCGGGTCCGCCGGGGAGGCCAAGCGGGGGGAGACGAAACCCGCCGCCTCGTCGTCTGGCGGCGGGTCAGGGGGCGCTCCCGAAAAGGAGACTCCCTCGCCGGAACCCCCTGCGAGGCAGGGCGGCAAAGCCGCCCGTAAAATAAAACATCTCCTTCCCGAGCGGATGGAAAGAAACGCCACCGAAGGCGAGCTCCCCGCTGCCGCGACGGGGCGGGGGACCTTCTCTGGCGGCATAAGGGGGAAGAGGAAAGCACAAGCCCTCTTCCCCACCTGTGCACATAAGTGCACTAAAACCGGTCTCTTGGCGAGGAAGCGGAGCCCATGGAGGAAGCCACCGCCGAGAGACCGGAAGAAGCCCTCGAGGCGGTTCCCCTCCCCGCGCCGCAAGAGACCGCGGACGTCGGCCCCGACTCCATCGTCGAGGGGCCGGCCGCGGCGGGGAGCACCGAGGGGGCGAAGGAGGGTACTCCCGCGGAGCGGCTGCCTCGGGCGCCGTCCTCCTCCGACCGCGACACGGGCCCAGAACCCGGTGTTGCCGAAGAGGGGGCGGCGGAACCAACCCCCGAGGCAGAAGCTGGCTCCGCGGAAATGCGGGAGACCCCAGCCGAGGAGCCGGAGGGGGGTGAAGAACCACCCCTCCTGGAGAAAGATCCGCCCCGGGTCCCTCTCTCTGGCGTGGAGGCGGTCTCGGCCCCCGTGGCCGAGCCGGCTCCCAAGGAGCCCATCCTGGAGACCCCCGCCGAGGGGCCGGAGGGGGGGGAGGAAACGCCCCTCCCAGAGAAAGACCCGCCTCGTCCTGCCGTCTCCGGCGAGGAGATGGACTCGGGCCCCGAGGTGGAAACGGGCCCCGGGGAGCCCACGAAAGAGACCCCCGCCGAGGGGCCGGAGGGGGGACGAGGAAACGCCCCTCCCAGAGAAAGAATTAAAACTGCCTCGGGCGTCCCTCTCTTGCAGGGACGAGAGCTCCGGCTCTCGCGCCGCCGCGGAGGGGGGTGTTGAAACACCCGCCGAGGCAGAGGCGGGCTCGTGTCGGCTGCCGGAGCGTGGAAAGGAGGGGAAGAACCGGAGAGGGCAGAAGACGCCGCCCTCGAGGTAGATCCCCTCCCGGAAGTGCAAAGGAGCCGCGAGACCGGTCCCCGACCCACCGCCGAGGGGCCGGTCTCCGTCGCGGTCACCGAGGGGGCGCAGGAGGAGCCCCCGAAAGAGCCGGTGGCCGCGGCCGAGGGCGGGGAAGAACCCGAGAGGGTAGATCCCCTCCCTCCGAGGGTCGGGGACGGGCCTGAGACCGTGCCTCGGCCCCCGAAAGAGGGACCCATGCCGTCGGGTTCGGCGGCGCGCGTCGAGCGCCCGTCTGCGCCCCCTAAATCCAGGGTGCAGACGACGCCCGCGAGGGTCCCTCCGCCGATGTCTCCCGTGCCGTCCCCCGGGGGTGGGACGCCGGGAGACTCGGTGAAAATCAAAATAAGACGCAACGCGCTCACTCACCAACGTGAGTGCGTTGTGCTTCTTCACCGCGAGGGGGGCGGTGGAGAACCGGAGGAGAGGGAGGAGGAGTCGAAGTCCGCGTGCGGCGCGGGCTCGGAGGCTCTGTCCGCCTCTTCTCCGAACATCCCTGCGGCGGAGCTCCTGGACTTCTTGGAGGCCACCACCCACCGCAGGGATAAGGTTCAGCTGGCCCTGGACAAATGGGGGGATTTCGAGAGAGTCCTAAACTCTGTGAGATCCTTCCTCAGGGCCGGCCACGCCAGCAAGACTTCGGGCACGTGCGTGCACATTCGTGCCCGAAAGCTGCACGACCAGCTGGTGAACTTCGGGAGATCTCAGGGTCTCCCGTGAGTGTCGCCAGCCGCTCCTGACAGAGGACCATGTATGCCATCAGTACCGTCAATGTTAACGGGTGCAAGGACCATTTCCGCAGGGCCCAGGTAATCTCCTACCTGAAAAAGGGAGGTTACTCTGTGTGCTTCCTGCAGGAAACCCACTTGACGCCGCAGGCCGAGGCCAACTGGCTGCTAGAATGGGGGGGGAGAGTGTCGTTTAGCCACCTCACCGAGTCATCTTGTGGGGTGGCGACGCTCTTCTCCGGGTCCTTCGTTCCGACGGTACTCGATGTGGTCAACGTCGTGCCGGGCCGTCTCTTACACCACCGGATCCGGGACGGGGACGCTACCGTTCACCTCTTGAACGTGTACGCTCCGTCCACGGGTCCGGCGAGGGTTCAATTCTTCCGCCAGATGTCCGCCCACCTGAACACCATCGGCGCCGACGAGCTCGTGGTCCTCGGGGGGGACTTCAACTGCACCCTCGAGGCCGCGGACCTGGTGGGGCGGGAACCCTACCCGCTCTCGTCGGTGGCCCGGTCTTCTACCAGGACCTGCTCAGGACCCGGAGCATGTTTTCCGTCGGCCGAGACGCCGTGCCGACCGAGGGCCAAGGACTCCTGCTGGAGCCCCTGCTGCACAACCCCCACCTAGGTGCGCAGGCGTTGGAGTCCCCCTCGGTGCGGCGCGCGCTGATCTCGGCCAAGGTGACCAGAGTCTGGGATCTCCTGGATCGCGAACGCTCGGCGTGGCTGGCGCCCGAGGCGCTCGTCGCCAGGGCGGCTCGGGTGTCCGTCCGGACGGCCGGCCGAGCGATCCGGGAGTGCAAAGCAACGTTGCACCCAGACTCTGTCAGGTATCTCGAGGGAGTTCTCAGGACCGGCGAGCCATCTACCCCCACCCCCCCGACCCCCGGCTCTCCGGTCCTGCTGATCGAACCCAAGGCCCGAGCCCCCCCTCGGCCCCCCCTCGAGAACAACCTGAGCAGGACCTCGCAGTTCTCCTCGACCCCCTTGCCATCGGCGTCGAGGAGGACCCTGTACGCGATGACGCTCCACACCCTCCATTTCCCCGCCCTCGTCTCCCGCCGAGACACCGCTTGGCGGGAGACCCTCCGACCGCCGGAGGGCGTCGGTCCCCAGTGGGAGGCCCTGTACTCCCCGCTGGTCTCCAGGGGAGCTGGGGACCTGGGCTGGAGGGTCCTGCACGGAGCGCTCGCGTCAGGAGAGATCCTGCGTCACTTTACCGACTCGGACGCCGCATGCCCTTTCTGCGGTCAGTCCGAGTCGGTGGCTCATATTTATTTTTTATGCGCCAGGCTGCAGCCGTTCTTCCTGCTGCTGAAGAACCTCTTGCTGCAGTTCTGGCTGCACTTTTCACCCACCCTCCTCATTTTCGGGCACCCTGTTCGTGGCTCCAGCAAAAAGAGAGACCTCCTCGTCAATCTGCTCCTGGCTCTTGCTAAACTGGCCATTTACAAGACCAGGAAGCGGAAGATGAGCGGGGAAGGTCTCTTTGACTGCGGGGCCATGTTCAGGGCCCTCCTCCGTTCCCGGATTCATTTAGAGCACGCCCACGCGGAGTCTGCTGGCGACATGGCATCGTTTGTCGACCAGTGGACCCTAGGGGGCGTGCTCTGTACCACCTCCCCTTTTGTTTTGAACATTTAATTTGCAGACTTTTTGACCGGTTTTCATTAATTTAGTTAAATGCCTAACTATTTAGCATCCTCTATTAAGAGGATGCTAATTTGTATTTTTTTTTCTCCAGCCGTCACAAATGACGGCTGGAGGTGA